>NW_009702007.1:3987-16282 GCF_000703405.1 Apaloderma vittatum
ATGCTATGAAGGGGGACCTAGGGGGGTGTGGGTGGGGCTTTTTGTTGTTTGCTTCCACTTTGCTGCATATAACTGTACATAGATTGCAATTACATTCCTCTTGAATGTCTTCTGCTAGTCATTTTTACCTGCACACTGCTGCAAAGGAAGTAAGACGCACTCAATATTCAATTCAATTATTATTCCAGAGTAATGTTACTTTTTAAGTGTGTTCAACTAGACAGGAATGATCTTGCTTTCCCCAGTTAGGTGAAAGTACGCCTTTGTTGTTAATTTTATACTCCAGTATTTAGAATACTGAATATTTTTACTCACCATCTTCAAAAACACAAAATCCGATCTTCCAGTAAAAGTGAATATTGGATGTACTTACTCCTAACAAAGATGAAAAAAAAGCATGGCTTAAGCAACACAAAAACCTTCCTTTCCTGACTGATGGAAACCCACTATTATATAAACTGATCAAAAAATTGTTTCATATACATATTAAATTTATCTCTTTTAGAAATCAGCATCCTCCTACAGGTGCACATTTACACAGAGGATGCTACGGCCCCTTCGGATCTACTAAAACATAAAAGGTTTGGTGTCCCTTGCAAACCTTTGCAATCTGAATAGGAAAACCCCACTGATTTCTGCTTCAGCCTTACAATAATAAAAAGACAAGAGTGACTCAAGACAATGACAATCACATTCATATGTCAGTATACGTTATTACTTCCTTCAAGGTTACCATCCAGAGGAGATGCATTTTTTTAACTGGAACAAACTGCTCATCCCTGTATCAGAGAAGGTTCAGAATTTCACTCTATTTGTAGGTTTATCCTAAAAAATCCCACATCCTAACACTATCAAAACCCACCCACAAAAACGAACACAGAACAGACAGGTCAGTAAGTTATTAGGTGCCAGTGAAATCGCAACAAGACAATAATTTCCCC
Source organism: Apaloderma vittatum (assembly GCF_000703405.1). Lineage (NCBI taxonomy): Eukaryota > Metazoa > Chordata > Aves > Trogoniformes > Trogonidae > Apaloderma > Apaloderma vittatum. The sequence continues at coordinate 4,929 of NW_009702007.1, forward strand.
AGTGAAATATAACCAAAAGAGAAGGTAAGAGGCGAGTGTGGGTCTCCTGCAGCTTATCCACCCAGAAATGAGCAGATTAGCAAAGTCACTTAAACCTGCACATGGAGAAGAGTTTCAAACCACCTTTCCTGTCCTTCCCTCCCCTCTCAGTTTGTACTGGCCCTGCCAGTCACCAGTGTGATGTCTGCTGGTCTCAGCACATACCTACATGGCAAAAACAGGGGAGTGGTAAATTAAGAATTTTCTAGAGACACTTAATCATTTTGTAAAAGATGGATATAGACAGGCACAGTTGAACTTGTCCTGAATTGTCTAAAAATCCAAAGGGTCCAAAATGAGGAAAAGTAAACCAAAAAAACCACCCCACATCAACAAGTACTTCTCACTGTAATAACTGCTCCCAGCACGACCTAGCACACCATAATTTACCAGCTACTCTCAAAGAAAGAACCATTGAAAAAAAAAATTTAAAAAAATTTTTTCCTGAAAATTGGAAACTGCAAGTGTTTAATCATAAATTAAAGAACATCAGTAATCAAATATAAGATACATTTTTTTTCCAGAAAATGTTTTTCAGGCAAAGCTTAACAGAGATCTTATCAGCTGAACTTGCCTCACATCTCCTGCTTTTAGTTACATGGCCTGACGCTATGCAACAGCCTCTCTCCACACCGAGGCACGTGAGAAAAATTATCAGCCCTTCACTGCTGTAAAGGTCACAGTAGATGAGCAAGCTCGTTTTCTAAAAAGACTTGCAAAAACTAACAGTCTCTAAATTATTCTTCAAGAATTACTTAAATGGCAGCATAGTAGATATGTCTTGTAAAATCTCTCTCTAAAAAGTCCAGTAGTGCTAAACTCTAACTTGTTTTGACAGCTGATCTTCAGATCCCTCTTTGCAACCACACTCCCACCTAGAAGCCTTTTCTGCAAGAGCACGAATGCAGATACTACTTGCTATCTATATATGCTTACTTCTAGATAAAATGAAGTTAACATCATGCTTTTCCTAATGTGCTTGGAACAGATATTTGATCTCTCTGACACATTTAGAAATATTTAACAATATTTTGGACGGTCCCTCCCTTTAACTTCTCAGTTGAGTTACATTAATGTTTCTAAATTCAGCTCATTTTACGCACAAGGAACATTCAGAGATAACCAAAAAATAAAACTGAGATTTGTTTCCAGACACGACGATGACACAGATCAGAGTCATCTTCTAACTCCTGTTGTGTAGGAGATGCTGAAAACCCCACAACTAGGGACAGCACTTGAAAACATCCAGTGACAGATGCAAAATTTTCCTCATAAGGTTTAAACACACTTTCGTAGGGTAGAAACTAATCTTGGTGATAAGTATCACAGAATGGTTTGGATTAGAAGGGATGTTAAATATCATCGAGTCCACACCCTCCTGACCTGGGCAAGGACATCTTGCACTAGACCAGAGTGATCAAAGGTTCAACTCTCCCTTGAACACTGCCAGCCATGGGGCATCACAATTGCACTGGGGGGAATCCACAGCTGCTTAGTGCCGGTATCCTTACTTTACAGAGGGGCAACGACATAGAATCACAGAATCATAGAATGGCCTAGGCTGGAAGGGACCTTAGAGATCATCTAGTCCAGCCTCCCTGTCATGGGCAGGGACACCTCTCAACTAGATCAGGCTACTCAAGTCTCCCCCCAACCTGGCCTTGAACCCCTCCAGGGAGGGGGCAGCCACAACATCTCTGGGCAATTTATTTCAAAGTCTTGCCGCCCTCGTACTGAAGAATTTCTTCCTAAGGTCCAATCTAAATCTATTCTCCTTCAACTTAAACCCATTTCCCCTTGTCCTATCAGTGGACACTCCTGTAAAAAGTCCCTCCCCAGCCTTCCTGTAGGTTCCCTTCAGGTATTGGAAGGCAGCTATTAGGTCCCCCCGAAGTCTTCTCTTTTCCAGACTGAACAGTCTCAGTTCCCGCAGCCTGTCCTCGTAGCAGAGGTGCTCCAGCACACCCTGAGCTAGTGACGATTCGCTGAACAGCTGTCGTTCACTATACCCAAACTGACATCACTATACTAGGCAGCTTGACTACTAACAATCAGAAATTGTTTTCACGTCACTGCAGAACTATTTACCTATTTTTTACTTCAGCAACAAACACACTGGCATGATTAATAGGGTAAAAAGTGGTTAAAGCTAAGAAACCAGCAAACCCATAGTCAGCCCCACAGTTCCTCAAGACACCACTGCACAAGGTTAAGTTGCACACACAGCTTTTCCTCGCATTAGCACTTGCAAGTGGCTGCACAGAACACAAATAGAAAAGTCTTTCTACTTTGTAGACACTTCTGCGTTTAAAAATAACTACTGCTGCTGTGCTCTGCATTTTAGCAAGTCATGGCACATTGGCAATCTTTGTTCCTGAGTTCATCCTTCTTGTCCACGTTAACAATCTACTAAATACTGACTGAAAAATCACAAAGGGAATGTCTTTAATAGAAGCCTGCTTAGTACCTGTGCTCTTGCAAAACCCACCTTATTTTTTTTTTTTTTCCCCCCAAGTTCAGTGGAAATACATTACTTTAAGTACTGGCTACCAAATATTGCCCTACAAAATCTTTTTTGCCAGCATACAAATATAAAGTTCCACACAAACAGTATATAAATTAAACTGTTAATTAATTTACTGAAGATATTTGAAAAACAGGCATGTGAAGTAATTTGAAAAAGGTCAATACACTATAAAGTACCCTTTTCCAGTTAACCTTAAAAAGTTATATGTGAAAGACAACTACATACAAATCAAAACAGCCCAAAAAAGAACAAGGTTATTTATTTTCTTGAACAATCAAAAAGCAAATGCATCAGAAGAGAGCAAATAGTTGAGGTAAGACCTTCCAAAAGGAGGACAGCTGAAGAGAAGATGGGACACCGAGCAGCATAACCACAAATGCACTGAACAGATGTTCTAGCAGACATAGATTTATTATGGAATTGCTGGGCTGGACTGGATAGAACCTTAAAGATGACCTATCCTCAACCCCCTGCCATGGGCAGGGACACCTCCCACTAGCCCAGGTTGCTCCAAGCGCCATCCAGCCTGGCCTTGGACACTGCCAGGGAGGGGGCTGCCTCAGCTTCCCTGGGCAAGCTGTGCCAGTGCCTCACCACCCTCACAGTAAAGAGTACTACAAAGAAATATGATTCTTAGAAACCTGAATTGGAAAAAAAGGACAAAAGTCTCTGGAGAATTGCTCCTTCCCACTCATATCTGACTGTGAATTTCACTAACAGGAGAGCTCTTCAGCTGCACACTGGAGTTAAATATCATAAAAAATTTTCCTCCAGTATTAACTCTTCTCTTTCTTCTTTTGAAACCATGAAAAATTTTGCATCATGCTTTGTGTTTAAAAGCTGTTAATCCCAGTAACTCACAGGTATTATCTAGTCAGGGAAAGAAGATGCACGAGATCCAGACTTGTGAGCTATGATCATCACCACCTTCTCAGGCAGCAAAATTCTTCAAATATTGCACATAGATTTTATTAATGTTACAAAAAGTTCAGAAGTGACGCTCAGGGATAACTCACTCAGCCATTGCCAGCCTCACAGGGCTGCTGCAATTATACAGCACCTTCACACCTCCTAGCTCTATGAATTTCAAGCAGTCTTGTTACCCAGTATCAGCTAGCAGGAGAGATATAGAGGAAATCAGAAACATATTCACATTAAACCAAGCTCTTTCAAAGCGTTGCTACTACTACTACAAATCCCTTATTCTTTAAAAAAATTGCATCATTTAGGTATGGGGTGGACATGGTTCCCTGAGAACCCAAAGAAACCATGCTCCTCCTTCTTCTAACACCTGGAAGAATAATTAAATGCACACGTGGCTGCATAACTGCAATATTCCGTTTCAGAATTATTCTGTTCAGAGAGAAAAAGCATGTACATTAAAAAAAATAAAATGCATTATGTAAAAAGAAAATCAAACATCAAAGCTGAAATCTGACCATTTGTTCCAAGCTGTAGATCTCTAGAGTCTCATTACATTAAAAAACAAATAAATGGGCTTTCCATTTTAACAAAAACCTTGAATACTACTACAAGAATCTGAGACACTGCTTAAAACGCAGTTTCATTCTGGTACTGGAGAGCGCTATGATGACAGACTGAGAAAGATTTCACCTTACATCATGTTAAACCTGTACCCACCAGCACTTACTATGTAATTCAGCGCTGCACTCTGATGGCCAGCCACGAGAGCCTACCAACTAATCCTATTTAAAGTGCATAATGCAGACTGACACTACAGGATTATAACAGGAGAAAGAACAAGAACAAATCTGGAAACACTAGAGAAAATAGGCACACCTTTTTCTTTTTTTTAAGGTGAAACTTAAAAAAGGAAATGAGAAGTTTTACAACACGCAACAGGAGTCATACTTCTAATGAGTATGATTAGACTTTGGCTAGAGACGATTTACAAAATGCACAAGAGGGTTTTTGATTCTCCCCTTTCAAAAGGAAGAAGAAAATAGAACCACAAGAGCATAATTTAGATGTGAAGCATTAATCATGTTCTTTGGTACAAATATATTTTCTGAACATATTCAATTTACTGAGAGAAAAGGAAACAAGATAATCAGAATAGTCAATTCCAATGTTTTAATACAAGCATCATCTAAAAACCTGTACTCCTACATTGTCTTACATTTCTTCTAATCAACAGGCAAAAATAGCATAAATGTACATTAGAAAACAAAGATGTTTATCTCATCTTCACTGTGGTTCAGAAATCCAACAGATCTTTAAGGCAATACAGGTCAAAAAAACCCAACCCATAAATATGTGTGTAATACGTATTATGTAATGATATATATGCTTTAATTAACAGAATAATTCTACACACGACTTCAGACCAGAGCGAGATCTGCTTTCTCATTATACAAGTAAAATGCAGAGAAGGGATACCCAATCTAAAGCAAAGACCTATAATCAGGTTAGATTTTTCAGGGTTTGTTCTGAAGACACTGTCACACATTACAGCCAGTGGCAGTCTAGAAAGGAATTTCTGACTTACATATGAATGCATAAGCTATAGAAATCAATCAAGGGTGAAAGAAAAGGATATACTAACAACACTGAAATCCTACAGTGGTAGGTAACCTTAAGGTAACCTTAATTTGGTCAAATCATGTACACTATGGGACAAAGTCATTGGGACGACACAGAAGCTGCCACTTTCCCTTCCATAGGATAGGGCGCTTTAAATAAAGTCCTGATTTTAAAGGTATTGTTTTAAAACCACATTGAAACTTAAAAGAATTTTGTAGTAATTTCCAGTCTGTTAGGAAACAGTATGAGTGCTCTGCAAGCAAATTGCTACTTATTTCACAGCATTTTTAACCTAGTATTGTCTTTGGTAAAACTATTTCTCTTGAAAAACTGTATGAGAGAAGAGATGCCTTCAGAGAAAATTCTATAAATTTTCTCAACAATATGAAGCTTTAGACCTGGGGCTTCTAAAGCACTGAAATTCTACAGATCAAAAAGCAAAATTCTGTTAAGGGTAACAGGTTCCCCAAGTTCAGTGGAGGTAGAGAAAACCATGCAGAGTCATCCCTTCTCTTCCTTAAGACAGGGCTTAAAACACTTTTGCCAACACTTGTGCCAAACTCCCAAGCACCACACACCCATGCTGATTATCAAGCAATTCTGCAACAAACCCCACACTGAAATAATATTTTAAATAGCATTTTTGTCATATAAAACATAGGCTTTGCACATAACTCATATAGTGAATCATAGACACATGGGTCCTTAAAAACAGCAATAAGTATTAACATCCTGGAAATCAATATCTTGCTCTCCTAATGACAACAGTCAGATTCTAGCAGCAGCTATTGACTTTTATTTAGCTCAGAGTCAAATACAACACCAACAAACAAACCTTCAAAATGCTCACAGTTTATCATTTCCTTGCGATATTAAATGTTGTATGGAAGGTAAGTTTTCAGTCTGTTTACTCTTGTCTCCCCTTTTGGGAGAATTCCTATGTCTGTTCTTCAGATAACTACCACTTACTCAAGGGGATTTAAAACAAATGTGTTCCTGGGCCTCGTCTTCTGCAAGAAGCAGCACTGAAGGTGAAAGTAAAATCAGTTGCAATAAATCATCAAATGGCATGTCCCGTGGGATTAGTGAGAATATAAATCAAAGCACTCACCAAGTCTCTTTGGCTGAAGAGACCTTCAACATCATCGAGTCCAACCATTAACCCAGGACTGCCAGGTCACCACTAAACCTTGTCCCAAAGCATCAGATCAATATGTTGTTCAAGTATCTCCAGGGATGGTGGTTCCACCCCTGCCCAGCCTGGGCAGCCTGTTCCAATGCCCAATGACCCTTTCAGTGAAGAACTTCTAAAAACCACCCTAAACCGCCCCTGGCACAACTTGCAGCCATTCCCTCTAATCCTATCACTTGCTACTAAAGAGAAAAGGCTGACTCCGTCTTCAGTTCAGCCCGCTTTCAAGGAGTTGCAGAGAGTGATAAGGCCTCCTCTCAGCCTCCTTTTCTCCAGGCTAAATAATCCCAGTTCCTTCAGCTGCTCCTCACAGGACCTGTGTTCCAGATCCCTTCACAAGGCTCACTGCCCTTCTCGGGACACGCTCCAGCACGTCAGTGTCCTTCTTGCAGTGACGGGCCCAGAACTGCACAGCACTCGAGGCGAGGGCTCACCAGTGCCAAGTACAGGGGGACAATCACCGCCCTACTCCTGCTGGCCACACAATTTCTAATACCAGCCAGGATGTCACTGGCCTTCTTGGCCACCTGGGCACACTGCTGGGTCACCTTGGCACACTCGGGGCAAAGCAAAGTTTGGAAATGACACTTCTGCACACAGGAATGATCGTAAAACACCAGTGAAAAGGAAAATGTGGTTGGGGTTTCGGTTCATTCTTTTTTTATTTTATTTCGGTCTGGTTTCGCTTTTATACAGCAGTCCTACAGCTGAAGAGGATATAAATCACATCAAAAGAGCACAAGTTGGTAATATTCTTCTCTAAAATAAGGAACAGAATTTATGAATCAGGATAGAGAAAGGAATTTGAGAAAGTCAATAAAAACCAAGACTGCTACCACAGGGTAATAAGTGCATGGACAAAGCTCATCATTACTTGTTATACAAGAATGAAAAGCTAAATGGTAACTAGAAAATACAGGTTACACTTAAACATAGGACAAAGTAATGACATAGTTTAAAACCCACCCAAAAGAGTGGCAGTTATATAATAAAATGTATTTAATCAGAAACCAAGTTATTAATATTTTAGTCCATTGATCATTTTTTTAACTACAAAACCACCCCCACAGCACAGAATTAAGATTAATACTAAAATAATTTATAGCATTTATCTTGGTTCTCAAAACCAATTTATTCATTCCACCTCATTCTAAAAATTATATTAGCTAATACTAATGGATGAAGTTAGTGCTTAAATAAACTTATCAACATCAGTCTTAAAGATACTCAAGAAGATCACACAACTGATGAGTGCTCTTATATAAAAACTACAAACGTACTAGAACACCAGTAGATTAACAGGCTGCAGTATTTTAAAATTAAATAACAGCACAGTAGCTCTCACGAAGTTGCAAAGAATAAGCAATGTACAGAACATAAACTCTTAAATTTGTGCAACAAATATCTTGACAAACATCCTTAGACTTAACTGAGATGTGACATGACACAGTGTTACTGCCAATAAATGCAGTACCGCGCCATGAACACTTTTAACTTAGCCAGAAGGATACTTCCTTCATTTGTACATTTCTGCAGCCTCTTCACTCTACTTTTAAAACCTTCAAATGAAATTTAATTCAGCAGAAGTGTAAAAATGAAGAAGGATTTTTCTCCTTTTTCTTTAGGAAATAATTATTTCACTGATTCAGATGTCTACAAAATACAACAGATGTCTCACAGTAAGTGCTACATACATGTATGTGGGTTAAAAGATTCTTTGTAAAATGTGGAATGAATGTATAGAAAAAAATTATGAATAATAACATGAACATTTGGACAGAAAAGATTAAATAGTTAAGCAAATGAAGGTTGAAATCAACAGCATTCCCCATTCCAGGTCAAGAGGCATCTCTGCAGTTTCTGTGGAAAGCTAGAGTTGCTCCACAAGACCCCAAAAAAGATGTTTTTCCACTCATTCCTACTGCCTCCTTTGGACCAGCACACCAGTGTTCAGAAAACCACAAAATTAGGAAATCATATCAGATGAAAACTGCCTTTTTTTTTTTTGCATTGTGGTCAGCACAAAGGTGGGTAGCTACACACATGGCAGCTCTATGCCTTTCAATAGATGCACAAATTTCTAACAGATTAAAATTGGCACGTGGCAATAATCTGAGGAGATGATACTGAATATTTCCAATGCATTGAGATCTGTTCCATCCCAGCTGCATTGCTTGCACTCCACCTACTTTTGATCCGTGAATATACATTTTCAGACTGTACAACCTGCACCATTAGAAATCAACTCTGAAAAAGCAGCAGTATTCATGCACGTAGGAGTTAAATTCAATTTTCTCCTTTGCCAGAAAAAGCTACAGATGTCCTGTTTCAATCTCACGTTCTTGATTTTAAAATACTTTTATCTTTCAGAAACTCAGCCCTAACTCCTTGAACTGCAGTAACTACCTGGATCTCCTTTCACCTTTTCTCATTATCTTCCCAAGCACACAAAGCATTGCACATCTTCACAGTGCACAAACCTGAAGCAGGGCTGAAGTTTTACCTTGGCAGCTATAAAGAATTACTGCACTTGACTATACCAATCAAGTAAAATCTGAAAAGCACTTTATGCACCTTTCAGTGTGCTGTTATTAACCCTCCAGTAATATAAATACCTCCTGCTACTTTTACAGGACCATTTATCCCCTACACAACACATCACTCCAAGTAAGCAGCACTTCTTCTCAGCATGCTCCTCACTCAGAGAGAGAAGGCATTATTTAGCAAAGGTGAATTTAGTTCTAAAGGCCAGAACAAGGCCACAAAATACCTTTGATTTCCTTTCATCGAGCAGCTCTTTCAAAAGTCCCACCTACTCCTCCTAATTAACTGAGACACTAAGTGCAACTCCTCAGATCTCTGCAGAGCAGCTATCACAGCTACATCTCTGGAGACAAGCAACCTGTCTGACCTCACAGACCTACAAAAATCTCAAATTGCAAAGAGGGGTACATGTCGAATGGCTGAACATAGACTATTCCAACACAAATGGGCAGAAGACTTAAAATAAACCAGCTGGTAGCAAACTGAAAAAAAATTAAAAAATTGCAAAGCTCAGTGATTTGCACAGCATATGGTAAGCCGTGGAACTCCTTGTGGATCCTAAAATTTTATCTACTTAAAATAAGAAAGAAAAAAATATAATGTCATGGAAGAGAAATTCAGCATAACCATTAAATATACATTTATTATCTTCCTTCTGCCAGACACTGAGCTGCAAGTTATTGGAGCCTGGGAGATCATATTCAGGAAGGTATCCCTACATGTCTGCCCTTTTTCTACATTTTCTCTTGCTATCTGCTGCTGGCAATGTCAGAAAAGATTCTGGACTCTTAGCAACTTCTGGACCATCCCAGCACAGCTGTTCTTCCACATCCTGATGGAATTCCTGTTATGTAAGTTGCAACAAGAAGGAATTCACTATTAGATAATCATATATACACAACAGCAAGAAGTGAATAAACCTCTGTAAAAAATGAGAAGAAAAAAAAAAAAATCATAAAAAGTCTTATAGCAAACCAGCACCAGTTTTCATCTTCCTGTTTATAGCTTTTGTCTCCTACGAACCTGAACATTAGCTATCATTGCAAAACTCCAACAAATTATATATATATATATATACACACATATATATAAAAAGGGAAATTTTTCTGAAAGTTTTAGCAATAGTTAAGTAGTAAGGCTGTTAACTGAGCAATTATGCTCATCAGATCAAGGAAACATTTAAAACATTTTGGGTTTTAAATGTGCACAGCCTTTAGACATTAGCCCACATTTCACAAATTATATTGACATGCTCTAGCAAAAATCACATGATGACACTTAAAATAAATTTGTTCAAATTTTTGTTGTATACTTTACAGTATGTCTTAAAAGAGAATGAAGGCCAATTGTTTCATATATGGTTTGGAGAATGTTTATTTTTACAGTCATAGAAAAAGAAAAGCTGTGATTTATTGCCAGTCTTAACAAGGACAGTTGTTTGATACCGTGCCTTTTGCCCTGTACCAACCAAAACTGAAAGTCAATAAACTTCTTTATATCATTCTAAGACATCCAGTTTTTATGCAGTGAACGGAAGCTTATTGAACCTAATTGCATCTAACTGAAACACTAAAGGCATGAAGTCTTTCCAGAAAGCCATTCTGTTTTGATAAAATGCATACTCCTTCACAGAAAACTGAACTGGCTGTTACTAAGCTAACTCCTAGCCTTTTAAGACGAACATTTTTAATATAGATTCTCTTTACAGATATACTGTTTTGGAAAGAATCTTGGTGCATCAGACACTAAAGAAACCCACCATACTGAGTTCAGCCCTTTACTGATTTCCTTACCAGCGAGGATAACAAGATATGCTGTATTTGAGAAATATCTACCTTGACACTGAGTATTTTGTAAAAAAAAAAAAAAATATTGAAATTTATTGGAGCACATCTACCAGGCAAACCACAATAAAATTCCAGTTTACATTATCGTAAGTTTAAATTAAATTGAGTGCAGGTAAAACAGAAACGGCAAATAGTGATGCTGCCTTTAAGTCAGAAAGCCTTGGTTCATTCTCAACATCTTGTATGAAATGCCAACCCAAAATGGCCCTGTTCATAAACTGGTGGAACAGCAAAGCAAGACAAATATCACTAAATACTGTTTCTACATTCTTTCTTTAAGCATCCATTTCTCACGCTGGCTAGAGACAGCTATGGGCCAAGTAAGCAAAGGTACTCACATTCCCATGACCATAAAACTTCCCTTGTGAATTCACGAGATAACATTGTAGGATTCTATTTTTGTCTTGGTTTCTTACAAGTTACCAGTAGACAGCTAGAACAGCGTAAATCCTACACCTGGCAACTGCAGTCTTTCAAAGCTTTCATGAACGTCGCGATTGTTTGGCTCTCTGGAAGCCGTTTCTGCACAGAATGCTAAGGGCTGTGCTCGAGCAGGGCTGAAGGCAGGACACAAACAGAATGGGGCAGGAGAAAAGGAAGCTGTGTGCAGCCATGCAAAAAAAAAAAAAAAAAAAATCCCTTTCCTGTTTTGCTTTTTGCC
>NW_009702007.1:16313-18094 GCF_000703405.1 Apaloderma vittatum
CTCTTGCTGATTTGTATTCTGCCGGAATACGAGGAAGAAAGTAAGAAAACCTCCAGCTCATTCACATGAGGAATATAAATAGAAGACTCAGTAAAGAACTATTTTTCTTAGTGTTCGCATTTGGAACGTATTCAAACTCTACTTATATACTGAATAATCGTAAAAGGCAACACTTGTTAATTGTAAAACTGGAGAGCGTCAAAATTTGGGAATAGGCTGATTTAATGCCAATGTTACATACGGTTTGTGTAATATACACAAATAGAAAACATTTTTAGGCAGATAATACAGTAGGTCATGGCAACTGTCGATAACTACCTCCCATGGTGGACGCGTTCATATGGTACATTTCAAAATAGCTATAAAAAGACAAAAGACAGAGCTTGAGGAGCATAAACAGGGATTATTGTACAGGCAAAAAAAATGTTGTGAAGGAGATAATACAGACAGTGAAGCAAAAGAAGCAGCGCAGTGGAAAAGCATTGAAACGCACACCACAGTAAGGAAAAGCCAAAGGAGATTTGCAACCCAGAATCTTCTCAAGGGGTATATATTACTTGCAGGTCCCTCATCAGGTTGGTGCACAAAAACAAAGCCCCCTTAGAAAGTGTGGGAAGAGAGCTCCTCCTACTTGAAGCTTTGCTGTTGTTCAAATGAAGAAAAGCAAACACAAAATCCACACCAGACATATTTGTGACACTCCACACAATAAAGACCATATCTACAGCCACAAGTAGAACACACTATTGACAGGATCTGTAAAACCAAATACGCTTTTTTCATGAGGTGCATTTCAGATGGGTTTACTCCAGATCTCAACTGCTCTGTGAACTGAATGCTCAGCAGCAGCTGTGAATGCATCTTCCAGCTTATTTTCATCAAAAAAAGTCAGTTTTGTCTATTATAAAACTGCTCAACATGAGAGACAGCATAGGAAGAGTGATAATGAAGAATCTCACTTCAAAACAACAATCATGCTCCAAACTAGAACATAAGCAAACAGTGCTGAAAATTGAGACCACTATCAAAGACCTCTTGTTGACAGATGAGTCTGATTTTCAGAAGGCAGAGTTAAATACCATATGCTTACTCATCCCACGAGATTTTTTTAAATTATATGCTCATTTCTATACAACATTCTTTCCATTGTTCCTTGAAAGTGGGAACTGTTGGTTATAGGTTGTGCAGAAAGGGGCAGCTACCACTAGGATACTACAGGAAGAGGCAAGAGGCCCTCTTGATATCAGGTATTATCTTCATAGGGCTCCAACAAAAAAAAACACAAAATAAGATCTATAGCATAAGGGAATACTTCACATCTCAGTGAATATATGCTACCTTTAGACATAAAATTCAGGAAGAAAACTATTTTGAATTAAAAACTACAAAAAGCCTCATTACCTCACTGGGTATATATATCCCAAGAGTCTTACCCTTTTACTATTTTTAGCCACACCCCAAAAAAAGCAGAAGAGAAAGAGAACCATATACACAAACTCCTTCCAAATGGGTTATGAGTTGCTGATTCCATTGAGGTTCCTCACTCCTAGTTCCAGCCAGTCCCAAGGTTGAGCATGGATTTCCAGCAGACGCACACAGGACACAGGCCTCCTCATGCTGGTCTCCACTACGGCTGGCCAGGTACAAAAGAACATTGCTGCAATGTAACATGTTGGGGTTTTTATTTTTGTTTTGGTGTTTTTAAGGTATAAAATAGGTTTTTGTTTTCCAGCTGGACCAACCCTGACACAAACAGACAGTCAGTGGCTGCTCTTGGTCTC
>NW_009702007.1:18125-36869 GCF_000703405.1 Apaloderma vittatum
TCCCTATCCATCTGTTTTCCTACGCTTGTTCCTCCTCAAATCATGTCAAACCCTCCGTTTGGTCCTTCCCCTGAACATTCCATAACAAGCCCTGAACAAGGAAAAAAAAGTATTTTTTAATAAATCTTTATTTTAAAGATTGCATATCAAATCAGAAACTTACTAGGATGTACATGCCATTCCCTATACCCCTAAAAAATGAAGGGAAGAAATTAATTTGTAATGGCAGTAAGGACTTGCTTTGAACATTCAGTGACAGCTTCCCCATGGATGGTTTAGTCTGGAAAAAAAAAAAACTTAAAAAAAAAAAATCTCACGAAAAAACCCACCAAAACTCCACTCCCCAAAAAAATCCCAAACAAACAAAAAAAACCCCAAATTAAGTCAAATCATTGGCTTCAGTAAAGGCTGAAGTATTCTAACTTGTATTACCAAAGTAGTGCCCAAGCATTCGCCAAATTCCTTCGGGGTAAGAACTCTGCAAGTGCTGAACAAAGCCTCTGATCTGACAGAGGCAATACATGAAAGAAAAACTAATACACTTTCTTACACAGAGGAGGAATACGAGACAGCACTTGGTAGCATGACAGACAGCACATTTTTCAAGTTTCTAGTGCAATCATAAAAGAGAAATATGTAACATTTGAGCACACTCATAGGAAGGCCCTAGCAAGCGTAAGAGGTATTGCAGAAGTCAAGAGGCTACTGAGAAGTTTACAAGCAATTGAGCCCAGAAGGTCAGGGCAGGGACGGATGCAAGTGGAGATAAAAAGAAAGAGAAAGCAGGCTAAGAAAATCTGAACAGCTGAAAAAAAAATTCCCCAAAATCCAAACGGCTGAAGGTGTACACACAAGCTACTGAAGTTATTTTAGAAGAATCACAAGACACCCATTTCCTATCAGAAACATCTTTAAAGATGACATACATTCTTCATCTGTGTCCTACAGATCAATGCATTTGTCAAGGTTAAAAAAAATAAATAAATAATCCAAACAAGCACAACCACAAACAAACAAACAAACGAAAAGCCCACTATGCAGAAATCCTTGTAAAAAACAGAGAATCTCATTCTCACCAAGCTCAGACCTTGGCAAGATCCACAAGCTCCAAGATGCTGCATTTCATACACCTCTCCAAGGGCCATGGTTTCCTGATGTCTGCCATGCTGCATGCCATTAAAAAAGTATCACCCGTGGTAATATTTAACTTCCCGACCTGAAAGATCTACAGCTCACTCATGTAACACTTTGTGTCCTTTTCTCTGCCTACTGTCAAGGTTCTGTGAGCTCCTCTATTTTCTGAATCCTTGTTGTGTTTGTCTAAGCTCACCCAGCATACCTAGTCTGTCTTCCATCTAATCTCTTCCTCCTCCCACTCTGAGTTGGAGAATTTCATGGCTTTTTTCCTCAAGTCTCCATTATTCCCATTCCCTCCTTCTGTTCATCAATCGATCAGTCCTTGCAGATAGCTAACAAAACACGTTCAGCTACAACTGTGCTGGCTGAGAGCTCAGTAAAAATTCACATCCTTCCAAACAAAATATAAATTCCACTACTCATCCAACAGTTAACATACAAGTAATACATTTTAACATGCTTTCAAGATAACTGCAAAACAGCCCAAGAACACATCAGATACTCACAGACTAACAAACCAGTTTTGTGAATAAATAGATGAACTGACCAAAAATTTACAACAAATGAAAATGATAAAATACAAACCTAAAAACCATGCAGTTGAAAAGTCAACTGCTCCCAAGGTACTATTATAGGTGCTGCTAACTGAATAAAAGATAAAATGCAGAACTTCAATTTTTCAAATTTTCTTCAAGAAGCAGCAGACAACCCAAATCCACGCTGCTACTGTGCCCTCCACATGCACACCCACGTGTGGCACAACAGAATTTGCTGCCCAGGGCTGGCAGAGAGGCAGGACTGCACCACTGGGTCCACAAACCACTGAGGCTTATGAAGAGCGAGCCACTTCAGCTGGTCGCAGTGCCTGACCCTGCAAGAACAGATGCTACAGAAACTTGTTTGTGAAAATCTGACTCATGGTCACTCAGGTAACAACTGTCTGCAAGCTCTTACATACCGGAACTGGAAAATAAAAAAGCATTGCAACATCGTTGTTTCACAGCAGTGTGGAGCAACTTTGCTCCTCAGTTGTTCTGTGAGGTGAAGAACTAAAACTTCCTGGACAATTTGGAGTTAATAACTTTCTTTTAGCTGAGATGCTTGATTTATAAAGTGTTATTCCTATGACGAAGCACCACCAACTTCAACTGAGCTCAAGCAATTCAGAGAATTCTTGATCATTACAAGAAAGCAAGCCCTTCTATGATACAGCATGATCTTCCAATCCTTACGCATGTCAATTAAAGAGAAGTAAGGTATTTCAGACTCACTGAGTCAGGTTAAGTATCATATTATCAAGTAGGTACTGGATGTGTTGGGAATCTCAAGAATAAACAAACAAACAAACCCAAAAACAAACCCAACAAACTGAGTTGCATTCTAAATTTTGAGAAAATGAAAGGAAAAGTGTACCTAAACAATTAGCTGGAGGTAATTTTTTATTACGAAAGGGATATTCCAGAGCCGCACTCATGAAGCAACTATAGGATACTCTTCTGAAACACATAGTTAAAAACCAAATACCCTGTGCACCTCTTAGTTTCACAGCTGAGTGGTACAACAGCTAACCTAAAATCCCAAAAGTAAAGATATGTTCCCCAGTTGTCCCAAGGCAGAGTTCTATTGTTGCAATGAATCCACAGTACCTTCCTGCTTCGTAAGAGAATAGCTGATATAAAACTGACACTCCAAATTAAAACAGGGTCTTATTAAAACATTTTGCATTTCAGAAAGATTGCAGTAGAAGGGAGTCACACAGCATCCTGCTTTAGACTTTCAAAAGCAAGGCTGTCAAAAAAATACCACTATGTGAAATAAACTTCTCCCCTCAACGTCTTATAGAACACAGATGTCTTGGCAAGGTTGGCACTAAAAAAAAAACAACCACCAAAACACAGCTATTCAACCAGCTGCTTTGATTTTGTTATGCCTGAACAGTCACATGCTCAGCTGAGACGCTATTCTGTTTATTGCCTTGAGTCAGTGTAAAGCTTTTTGGTTTTTTTTTAGCATGAGCAGCAGTTTTCAAATTATTTTCAGGACACAAAAAAACAAAACAACTCCTGTAGTAAGAATTCACCCAAATTAACAGAAGTAAAAGCAAGTCTTGAGAAAGAGTTATTAATTATGCATGAATGTCCATAGACTATACAATATAAGCTGGGGTTTTTTTCCCAAACTTACATATATAACCAATATGCAGTCTGTAAAATGAAATTTTAACACTAGTAAATAGTCCTGTGCATGTTCCTAGCCTGGAGCAAACACAGTGTAGCTCAGACCACATTTTTACAGGCTCCCTTCCATTAGCTGTACCACCACTGCACCTGCCTAACTTACAGCCCTTAACCGCATCTGCCCCATCGATTACAAAGGAGCGTTATGACCAGAAAAGTGTACTTGCCAAATTACCCAGCAGTTTCCAAGTAACTCACTTGTTCAGAGAAGCATTATTTTCAAAAAGTACCAAGAGGTACTTCAAGGTATCTTTTAGGCACTCAGCTTGGACCATAATCAATCCAAACTGCTGGTAGAAGGGGAAGAAAAAGCAGTTGTCCCTTAATTTACTTTGCCTGTAAATACTATCATGTGAGTCATCTTAAGCGTTCTCAAAAAAAACAGCACATCTCTGTGGTCTTAACGTCAGATGACTCATCACAGGTTGCAGGTACTGTACTACTGAACTAAAAGCAGAATTTTTTCACTTAACACTGGCAGGAGTAAACATAATGGAGTAATTTTTTAACAGGTTGTGCTACAACTCAGTCATCATAAATCACATCAGATAGGGACTATTTGCCACAAAATGTTTATTAATATACAATACAAATATTTCTTCTGAATTGGATAAAGTATCATACACAAAAAATGCCCTTAAACTGTATGAGCTCTTTTCCAAGATGCTTTTATAAGAGTTGTGTTAAAAACAACTACATATATCTGACCCTGAGAGAAGAAAAACAATTATAGACTAAAGCAATGGGGTTTTTGTTTTGCTTTGCTCAAATATTCATTCCTCAGCCCCCTTCACACTTGATAAGCAGTTACAGGTTACTGTCTACCGTTAACGTAAGCTTCTTTTAAAAGAAGTTGGAAGGCAGGTACCTCCGAAACTGCAGACCCTGTTGTGGTTAGACTTAATTCAATACCTTTAATGACAGATATTTATCCCATTCGGTACCCTGTATAAAATCAAAAAAAAAAGTTAAATCAAAAATACTGCATCATAACATACCTAGCAAGTCACAAAAAGGGACAGGAAAATTTTACTGCACTTTCAGATAAAGATTTGCTAATCAGCCTGTCAAATACAAAAGGCTACTTTGCAAGACAGCTTGACCTGTATTTTCATCTCTGAAAAGGAAAGAAAAAGTAGGAGAGAGAGATTAAAAGCTTAGACTCCTCCTCCTTTTCCAGCCACGACTTCAAGGATAAGATTAGTCATTCACACAAACACTGCATCAAGACTGGTTGTGCTTTCTACCAGGTGCAGCAGGAGGCAGGATGAAAGAAAGAATCCAGGACAGGCAGTTCTCCAGCTGACTCTGTGCTAACTTGAGACACACAGAAAGAGACAGGAAGTCAGGTGCAACTCCATCAGATATCATTCCCCCTTTTTTTCCCCCCCTACATCATTTAGAAACATTTGCAATTGTGTTGGCTATTCACACTTCCAGACCAACCCAATTGAAATCCTGCTACACGTGCAATAATCCCGGATAAACAATTTAATTGTCCTTTAAGCATTATTATCAGTCAAACTAGTTCCTGGCAAATACTTCTAGGCAATTTCATGTTAAGAGAGTCTTACAAAAAGCGTTGCCCCATGGAACTATGCCAATGCTAGGCATGTTTTGATTGGTCTTCCACCACTCATGCTATAATCCACAGCCACATTTGTTACCACAGTTTGGCTAAGGACATTTTCAATGCTAAAGTAACTTTACTTCTAGGCAGATGTCCTGCTTGGTGTATGGGGTTCACATGGCAAGGTTTTGGTACCTGGAGGGAGGGGGTAGAGTAGCTGCAGGGGTGGTTTGTGTGGCAAGAGGCCAGAAGCTGCCCCCACGTCAGGGTCAACTCCAGTTCCACAAAGGACCCAATATGCTTGGCAACATTCAAAGTGACTGCTGAAATTGTCTTTGATCTTGGGAGTAATTTCATTTAAAATGATTTTACAATTTCATTTAACATTTATTCAATTTCCTCATGAAAATTACCACCTCTATGATAAAGTAAAAGCTCTTCAAGAACATTCCTCACAATCCCTTTTAATGAAACACCATTACAACCAGTAAATGCTATTCATTAAGAAACAGAAAAAATTATGCACATGGAAAGGTCCTGAGAATCTTTAGAAGATACAGCTTCTCTTCAACAACCTGCAACATCTCAGTGTTAGCACTGGTTGAAAACAGTAACTCTTCCCACCTGCTGCAGAAGTGCCATGAGACCTGCAAAGGCCCATCTGGGTCATAACATGATTACAGAAGTAGGAATCTAGTTTATTTATCAACCTTCAAACAGCAATCCTCCTATCAATCACAAAATAACCTTGGTACAGGTGTCTTTTCTGCTTCTGGCCTTAAGCTGAAACCTGGTAACTTCCTATGCATACTACGTAGACATTTCATTAAAATTACCACAACCGTCTGACCTTCTGTGCAAGTTTCTTTTTCTATTTCAGTTTCTTTTAATCTGTTTAGTAAGTATGCGTGACACCAGGTTGTAGCACCAGATTACCCACATTATTTGATGCAGAAGTCTATGATGTAGGGCCTGAAGAGGTTTAAATATACCAAGGCTGGGGAACACAGCAAAAAAAACCAAAACCAAACAAGTACCAGACAAATCCTTGCAAGCTAAAAAGTAAAGTAAGTTTGCATTTGCTCTATGTGATGGCTTGCAGAGAATAACTACTCTTTTTTCCTAAACAGTAATTTAATTTAAATATGACACCAAATGTAAAGTTCTGCTAATTTTATGAAGAGTTGTTTCTTAAAACTGTGAAGTGACTCCATTAGACTTAAATTATCTGAAAGCTCAGCACTGAAATACCCAGAACATAAACAGGAAATAAGAATAACTTACAATTTACTGTCTATCATAAGAAAAATTAAAAAAGCAAGCACAGACCATGACATCAAGGCTGTAATATTTTAAGTACTGGCTTTAATGACCATATGGGGACTACCTATCCTTTCATATGCAACTTTAATACTAACATGCTATTAAAAAAAAAATAGTGTTCGTATAAAATATAACCTCAACCCACTCAATTTTCCCTTACATTAAATTTAATCCCACGGAAGTCAGATAATCAAATTTTCCTAAAGCCTACAAGCTTGTCTGGGAAAAAAAAAAGCTAAATAGGAAACATTAAGAGTTACAGAAGTAAGTAAGAAAAAGATGGTAGTTTGCAAAGGAAACAAAAAAAGCAACCAGATAAAGTAAACATTGACTGGCACAGAAACAGAACTACTCCCTAACGAACATCAAAGGTCAAAAAAAACCCAAAAAACCAACCTTATGCTCTCAATACCTTCAGGCCTCAAACAAATTCCTAGTTAAATCCAATGACACATTATGCTATCTCTGTAAAGAGAAGAAGAAACAAGAGTAGGAGGAGGGCCACATGCTGAAGGTAACATGGAAGCATATTCCCCCACTAGGCACGAACATCTCCCTTTTCATTCCTTTTCCCTTTTTCTTCTCCTAAAACTGCATCATTTGGCATTTCCATCACAATGCTACTTGTGGGGCAGATGACTTTCCAGTATTTTTTTCCCAAACTTAAAACCAGCAGCTGAAACATCCAGTTCAGAAAACAAATATTCCAAAGGAAAAGACCTACAAATGTGCAGTCAAACAAGCAATCTCATTCTTCAGCAGCAAGAGCCAAGGAACTAACCCTTTCCACTGACCAGCCCAGTGCTGCCCACTCCCCCCTGTTCTAGGTACACGAGCAAGTCAAGAAAATCAGGCTGGGGAAGAAGGGCTGTAGCTAACGCCGCTCCTGCTGCGCACAGAGCTACCCCTGGGGAACTGTGTGACCCCAGCACAGAGGTTCACCTACCCTTTGATATAAGGATCTGTAAAGGAAGGTCTTGGTTAACAAGCTGAGCTTGGAAGACTACATCCTTTTCTTCTTCCATATCTACTACACAAGTGATCAAAAGAAAGAGATGAGAAAGTCAACCTCAAAAGCATTATGGAAAACCAAAGCTTCCCTTTCTTTTGTCTAACAGCATAACTAACAGCATCCAGCTGCATGTTTTTAAATCCTGAACAGATTATCTCCATTTGAAGTTTGGTAACTTGCCCTTTCTCCCTGAACAACCCCAGCGAGGAGGGGAGCAGAGAACGTACGTTCTTCCTCTCAAGACGCAGGACTTCACACCAGCAATGCCACCTACACAACCAATGTCACAACTTGAAGTTTCCATTTCCCACGCAGGCACTCGTGCGGTTAATGCAAGCGCCAGCAGTGCTGGAGCACAGACTCTGCCTGACAGCAGCGTGCAGAGGTAAGGAGAGAAGGGGAAAAAAGCAGCCAAAATATTCTCTATCAAGATGACATTTTAAAAAAATAAAGGGTTTTGTTTCCTTTTAAGTTGAACTCATCCGAGTAGGTAAGAGAGAAAGCAGTAACACTGTGAACCTTACCCTCATTTTACTAAATTAATTACCCTGATTTTAAATACTATTCATTTGAAATAAGCAGCTGCCCAATTGTCAGATCACGTAAGAAAACACTTAAGGCCATTTTCTCTATAGCAGGATATTCTAATATTAGCTTCCCCGCAGAAGTGCTGTCTAGTTTTCCACTTGGAAAGAAGGAAGTTTCCTGACATTTTGAACATCAGCTCAAAGGACAGGGCCAATGCATGGAAAGCATGTTCACCAATCCCATTTACCAGTGAGTGTCAGAAACTCTTCAAACAAATGATAAAAGGAAATTTAGATGCTGCTGTCTTCAGCACACTTCTACGGTAAAATTATTCCAGAAGCATTTCAGTCTCCCACATGCTTTTAGTAGAAGTCACTTGGATAAAACGTCATCTTTTTTTTGAAAATGTATTAGCATGGGCGTTATTAACCCAATTGTACCAGTTTACTCAAAAATACATAAACTTTTTGAAAGTACATTAAAATTAAGTGTAATGTGGGATGAAAAACTACAAATACTTAGTTGTATCAAATTAGTATTCACATATAATTTTCAATATTACAGTGTTTCAGCAAGGTATGTTGAAGGAGATCTTTTCCATTCTTGCTGATAAACAATTTCACATCTTTGACAATAATATTTTAAGTGATTGTACCAAAGTAAATGAATGGCTGTCATTTCAGAAACGTGTCTTTTCAGAAAGACCACAATGACAAGAAAGCCAGTAAAGGAGATTACCAAAAGAAGACATGCTTCAACAAGTTGAAGTCATGGGCAAATGAGGAAATCACGCAAGTACTCTGCAATGTAAAAATCACAAAACGGAAGATTATAGTAAAAATTTTTCTAAATGCATAAAAACTAATAAACTTCAAACATACTCAAAACAAAAAGCTTGTCTTAATTCTGCTGTGCACCTTATCTCTCATTCACACACTCCAAACTCACACAGAAAGTGACAAACCATGGGGAAAGGGGAAACAAAAATAACTCAAATGAGTTTCCTAGAGAGATCTCTCAAGATCCAACTCATTTAACACATTATGTCTACTTTTCAGTAGACAAATAGGTTTGTTGGCAATCTATTTGTCATACTCTGTCTGAATTTCCAAATGGATCTAACAACATTCTGCAGCAAAGGTTCTTGAAAAGAAATATACTGACATGAGATGAGGGGAAACCATCTTCTGGAGAAGAAAGAAAAGTTTTCCTAAACTATCTCTTGAATATTCAGGAGCTACCAGGATAACAAACCATAATGCCACAAGTCATCAGGGAGGGAGTAAAAGCAGCAGAGGGGGCATAAGTATATCAAAATGCAAGTTTATAGTACATCTGTATTTTGTTCTTTCAAAACGACAAGAGTGATAGAGGAAGGCAAATAGGTTACTCTCAACTAAGGAAACATTTCCTAAGAGACACAGGGTTAAACATGTATATGCCAAGAGTCTTCAAACTTCAAGAACTGACTGATGCGGAACAAGGGGTCTAAAATCTGTAAGGACTAGAACAAATAAACAGGGAATAATTACTTATTTTCTCATACTATTAAAACTAGGAATGCCAAACTAAATCATCAGGATGCAGGCTTCATTTAGAAGTCTGCTTTTTCCTGTAAACATCACCTATGTAAGCTGCAAAATTTAGGTTTACATATATGCTAACAAATTCTTTCCGAGTGCACTTAATTACTGAGAGGGATATCCAAGACATCTCTGTATTTAATACTTCATCACCTTCAGCTCAAGATTTCTGAGCTGCAAATTGTTGGAATGGTATCTCGGCAAGTTTCGCTGTTCTTAATTTTCTCCCCATGGCAGTTGCTATTGATCTCTGACCATTAAAAGGCAGGATACTGGGTTAGGTGAATTTACGCTTAGACTCAATGGAATGGTAGTTTCTGGTGAAAAAAAATGACAACCTAGAAAACTTTTGAGAGTATCTCACTGTTTCAACCATAGCACACAATCTCAGTCCATACAATGTGTTTCAATGGCTACCAATTCACTTTTCTTATTTCTTAATATACATGGTCATATTCATATCAGCCAGGGAGCTCGAGAAGCTTTAAATTAAAGCAGCTACAAAAGTGGATAACAGCATAGAACTTAACCCGCACAATTTAGAGGGACCTATGTTGATTTTCAGAACAAACCACCAAGCAAAGCAGAATCTACTATATTAGTTGTGAATAACAATCGCATTTTTGCAAAATAAAAGCTCTTTCTATAGAAAGGGTTGTTAGGTAAATCTTTGGGAGATCTTGCTACAAGCACTGAAGCGTTTAAAAGCCTTTCAAGGGGATATGGTACCAGTCAGCACAACGCCCCTCAAGAAGGCACAAGATACAAGGTATAACTGAAGGATGGAAAGCATGAACACAAATGTAAAACTGAGTCAGCAGAAGAAAGGATTTTTCTCCTTGTAAGAATTTAACTTTTATACTCAGTAGCAAATACATTTAAACGTTAAAAGTAAATCTTGTATCTCTAAGTAAATTGCTTACTGTGAGCTATAAATTAGTATCACCCAAATGTTCTGCTCAAAGTCAGAGCAGGAATTCCTAAAACTTCATTATGAAGTACTGCTCAAGTTTAACACAAGTATAGCTTCCTCTTTCCTCAGCTGAAATTGCTAAGTCTTCTACCTCCAAAGTTCTGGAGCAATAAATAACATGATGCTTCAGCTCATTAAATACTAAACTATAACTGCTCCCCAGCAGTTCCCAGAACATACCATAATCTTTCATCCTCTACCCTTTGCTTTACACTTCATCAGAAAGCTCACACAACTTAAAACTTTTTGAAAAGCAACGTCTCTGACAGCACAACTCACTACATCAGTACATCATACATGCTTTCGGAGCACACCAGTTTGTCTGCCTTTGACCTGTCATTCTCCTGTATGCATTTTTGTTTTGCTAGACAAACTATCTTTTCAACCAACATATTCTCCTATTGCATTTTGGCAACTCTCTTATTAAAAGAAACTAAAAAATACTTCAAAGGCTGCAAACTTGATGGAGTACAACAGTAGATCCAAATCGGCCACCTCCAACACACAAAGGCAGCATTTGACCACATTTACTTTCAACAACAAAGTAGGAAGCAGGGCTTCTTCAAACTGAACTGAAAGCTTCTTAGGAATGCTCAAAATGGATCTGAATGTTAATCCACAAAATCAAAGTCCAACACAAATAAAACCATTGATTACTGGAAGTCTGATTGAGCCTACAACATAGTGCAATAAACCAAAGCTCTTGAATCTAATCCAGTTGAAAACATGACTGCTCATTCCAAGGGGGGTGGACTAGATAACCTTCAAAGGTCCCTTCCAACCCAAACAACTCTAAACACCCTAAACAGATCGACTGAGTTTAAGCTTCAGAAGAGTGACATGCTTGGGGCAACACTTGGGTTTTTACACATCACCTTGATTCAAATGAAATGCCTGCATTGCTGAAAAAAAGCAACCCAGCACCGTTTCTCTATGTGCTACACTTCCCTCGCTCAGTGGGCCAGAAACCACAGCACAGAAACAGAAAAGCAGCAGCTCCATTCACGCAATAGTTTTGTGCTGAGGGGTATGTACGCTTTCTGTACTGGTGCCTGTGTACATACCCTGACACAAAGTGTACAACAGTAACGTTGATATAAAAACACAGAATCCCAACTGCAGGCTCCATTCACATCTTAACTGTCACCATGTGTAAGAAACTCACTCCTGCCCTGTGTCACTAGATGACCACATGTCTCTACAGACTTTTATTTTAACTTATCCCAGCCAATTTTGTATAAAAGCTGCGTGGTACTCAATGAACTGCTTTTTAAAACATTTTCAGTCTACCACGTCTTCATCACTTCTAGGCTTGTATTCTTTTCCCTTCCTGTTAAAACTACATGCTCAATCCCACTCTGAGAACAGAAATATGAATTTTTTTCTTGCAGTTTTATGAGACTCTGCTATAATGTCAGAGATTCACCATGTGAATGAATTTGCTTGGACTCCTGTCAAAAACAGTAAAATGACAGATTTAGGGTTAAAAAATTCCACTAATGTCAAGTGTCTGATACACAAGCATTTTATAAAATTTTATACACTTTATTTGTTATCTCAATTACTGGTCACCTGGAAAACGTGTCGCTATGTGACTTTCCTAATATCTCAGGCAAATTCATTAACTGGACAGGGACAAAACCTACTTCTCTAGCATTCAACTTACCAAGAGATTTTTTTTTTCCCCCTCTTTCCTCCAATTGATCACTTTATAGAGAGGTTTTGAGGCCAGACAGGGAATTACACTTAAGCTTGCACAAGTAACAGTTAAAAATGCAAAGTAAAGATTAGTTCTGATGTGTGAAATCACAGTCAAGCTATAACTTTCTCCATAAATTCTTCCAAAAGAGGCACAAAAGAGGGGGAGTTGCATGGCAGGCTGGTAGCACAGTGGATGTCCAGGCCAATTGGGAAGGCCTTCAAGCACGGCACTGCACTCTGATGTTCAGAAATCACAAAGAGCATGTTCCTTGCACGGCTTCTCTACAGGTGCACCTACTTACTTTTAAAACCTCAAGCTCCCACTCTGCTTTACAACAAGTTCATACAAAGTTCAAGTTTTTTTCTTCTACCACAGATTATAGGATTGTTTCAGAATTACAGAGTCATATAGCACTGAATGAAAATCATTCCAAAATGCAATGCTGAGTAAGTCATAAATCACAGCCTTCTGGTTTAACTGTTGGCCGACAGAGGTCCAGTCTGCATGTTTACAATGGGCAAAATTATCCTAACGGAGAAGGGGCATCTGTCCAAATATCTTTGTACACATTGTACATGTCCTATCAGTGCATTAAAACTACCAGCATAATCATTGCATCCAGCAGCTGCCCCTTAGTTTAACACGTGAATCAATGATTTCATGCTAGTCAGTAATTTTTTATAGTATGAACCACACTCTGCACCTCACTAGACTGCTTGTATTTACTCTCATTTCCTTTTGCTTTTCTCAAAGCACACGCACAAAAACTGTTTCAAAGAAATAGTTGTATTGCTATAAAAACAATTATGCTACACAATACTTATTGCAAAACAAAATAGACAATTTTAATAAATACTTCAACAAGTCAGTTCTTCTATTTTCTGTCAACTTTATTTTATAACTATCTTCAGACAGCAGTACATGCATTTGGACCCAAAGAATAGCACCATTACTTGCATGAACAAGTTATATGACATGAAGCAATAGATAAAAAAAAAAAAAAAAGTAGGACAGCTCTTTAGTGTTACCATCAAAAGGAAGCAAGAGAAAGAAAAAACCAAACCAAATAAAATTGAAAAGGAATAAAAAGACAGGCAAATAACTGCTTTATTTGCAACCAGGTTTGGCATTCCACAGAAACATTAAAGCTACAGAAAAATATCCAAGATTTTTGTAAGATTTAAAGAGACATTAGTTTTTTCCACATTTAGAATATGCACAACATTCACAGATTCAATTTAAAGGAATCTGCTTTGTTATAGCTTGTTGCCCATTTAACAAAGATGAGAAAAACAGGAAGCTATACTAAACTAGAATTTAATTCAGCAAATAGACTGGGCTTTGCTGAAGTAAAGCAACACTGTTACAGATACTTTCCGGTTAAAGTACCATATCCAGGGACAAAAATATTTTTGAAGGACCTATCCCAGACACAGTGGAACAAAGCAAGTAATGAAGAATTCAAAGCACTTCAAACGAAATGGGGAGACAAGGAAGGGCAGGCAGTGAATTCGAAGTTTTAAGTCAGTAGTATCTACAACAAAGAGTTTTGTTAACCTGCAAAATGTCAGCAAAGAAAAAAAAGAAAAAAAAACCCAACCAGCAAAGCATCTGCATTTCTTTTCATGTTTTCTCTGCCAGTTCAAATAAAGTCTCCTTACAAGCACTTCCTGCAAAAGTATCACTAGTTTGGCAACAAAACTGTGACCATGGGACTGGTCAAGGAAGGTTTTAATGAGAACTAGCATGTCTTTCTCTGTAACTGAACTAGTTGAACAGGATATATTTTGAGCACTCAAGCTTTTTCAAGTGACACCACCATAACATTAAGTTACTTCTCTTATACACTGAAATCACATTAGCTATATAACACCACCATGTTTTCCAAATCTGTGTACAGGCAGCCCTGGTATCATAACACTGAAAATTAATTTAAGTGCATCTTCACATCAAAGAGCCTCTGCAAGCTTCTTGCATCTCTCTCAGAAGTATCCACAAGGTGGGAGGGGAACCAACAACAAAAAAAAACCCCAACCCACAAAGTAAGTCCCCCAAAACTACACCAGTGTAGGTGCTAAAGACACGACAACATACTAAAAACTATAATATATATCCCCCTCTGCCTTGCAAAAAATCAAAATTATTTCATCTAATTAAATTCTCCCATATCAAATCACAAAAGCTTCATTTTTGCAAGGTGTTCTATGAAGAACAATTGGTAAAACAAATCAAAGCATCATTTATAAGGTTAAGAAAACATATTATGCAAGGCCAGCTTTACAGTAAAAAAAAAAACACCTCTGAAAACATTCAAGGCAATTTCATTCAACTTTCTCATTAAAGTTGGTTATACTCATTGTCCATTATGCAGTTCATAGAATCACAGAATGGCCTAAGCTGGAAGGGACCTTAGAGATCATTTTAATCCAGCCTCCCTGCCGCCAGGGACGCCACCTCTCGACTAGATCAGGCAACACATGGGGAACGAACAGGAATCGAACCCTGGACCTTACCGTTGCTAGCGCTACGCTCTGCTGACTGAGCTAACCCTCCCCCCTCAAAGTGAAATACTTGAAACCCGTCCCTAGGTGGGCTCAAACCACCAACCTTTTGGTTAACAGCGGAACGTGCTGACCGATTGCGCCACAGAGATCCCTCTTAACGACTAATACAGATACTATAAACATGCTTCTAGGATAACATCGGATTAGACAACAGACATAGTCAGGATATCCCACTTGCACTGTCATAGTATCATCACTCTTGGTTTTACAATTTTCCCCATAATTCTGACGCTTGAAGAGGGAAGAAAAATATAAAACCAAAACATAACAGGAACGTCAGCAGGTCAGTATATCGTAGAATCATTTAAGTCAGAAAAGACCTTTAAGATTATCAAGTTCAACCATTAACCTAGCAATGTAAGGTCCACCACTAAACCATGTCACCACATCTGCATGTCTTTTAAATACCTCCAAGGCTGTCTCCACCACTTCTCTGGGCAGCCTGTTCCAATTGCTGACAACCCTGTTAGAGAAGAAATTTTTCCTGATGTCCAATATAAATCTCCCCTAGCGCAACTTAAGGCCATTCCTCTTGCCCTATCTCTTGCTACTTGGGAGAAGAGACTACACCTCACCTCCCTAAAACCTCCTTTCAAGTAGTTGTAGAAAGCAGTAAGGTCTTCCCCTCAGCCTTCTCTCCTTCGGGCTAAAAAACCCCAGTCCCCTCAGCTGCTCCTCACAAGGCTTGTTCTCCAGATCATTCACCAGGTTTGCTGCCCTTCTTTGGGCACTCTCCAGTATCTCAACATTCCTCTTGTTATAAGGGGTCCAAATCTGAACACAAGATTCAAGGTGCAGCCTCACCACCGCTGAGTACAGGGACACAATCACTGTCCTACTCCTGCTGGCAGCACGATTTCTGACACAGGCCAGGATGCTGTCGGCCTTCTTGGCCACCTGGGCACACTGCTGGCTCCTGTTCAGCTGACTGTCAGCCAACACCCTCAGGTCCTTTTCTGCCAGGCACCTCTCCAGTCACTCTTCCCAAAGCCTGTAGTGCTGCCTGGGGTTGTTGTGACCCAAGTGCAGGATCCAGTGCTTGGCCTTGTTGAACCTCATACAAACCGCCTCAGCCCATCGATCCCGTCCACCCAAAATATCTTACATATAAGCCACCTCCTTAAAACTTCTTAGTACCCAGACATCATCCGCAGCACAGAAGGGAATGCTTAGCATGTCAATGGACTTCAACTTCCCAGACCCATTCCAGCATCGTTCAGCTTTATTAAAATTCAACAGTTTCATAAACAGACAATTAACAAATAGTTTTTGAAGGTTGTAAACAGGCACCCTGCTGTCACTGAATAAAAGCATCCAAGTTTGTTTTAACATCACTGTTACATTTTTCTAACAGTTGTCCTCACTTCCTTCATACACACTGGACAAAACAGCCCAACTACTTCAATTGTACTGTACTTTCAAGACAACGACATTGACATGTAGAAGTATTTATTAAAATCATCTTATTCTGCAGTAGGCATCCCATTCATGGACTTCCACTGTCAGGTACTTTCATGTCATCTACCTTGACCTCTGTAAGGCCTTTGACATGGTCCCACAAAACATCCTTGTCACTACACTGGAAAGATGTGAATTTGATAGATGGACTATTCAGTGGATAAGGAACTGGCTGGTCTGACCAGCTGGATTGACTTTGAGTCAATCACTCAATGCCCAAATGGAGCTCAGTAATGAGTGCTGTTCCTCAGTGGTCCACACTGGGACCAGTATTGTTCAATATCTTTACTACAACACAGACGGTGGGATTCAGTGCAAGCGCAGCAAGGGAGCAGATGACACCAAGCTGAGTGGTGGAGTTGATTCAGTTGAGGGACAGGATGCCCTCCAGAACGACCTTGACAGGTTTGAGGAGTGGGACCACGTGACTCTCATGAAGTTCAACAAGGCCAAGTGCAAAGTCCTGCACAGAGGTCAGAGTAACCCCCAATATCAGGAGACTGGGGGATGAATGGATAAAGAGCAGCCCTGTAGAGGAGTTGAGAATACGGGTCCATAAAAACAACAACAACAACAACAAAAATCACAAAAAAAAAAAATCACACACAAGTCAGCAGTGTGCATTTATAGCCCCAAAAGCCAATCGCAGGTCAAGGGAAGTGACTCTCCCCTCTGCTCTCACGAGATCCTGCCTGTAGTCCTGCATCAAGCTCTGGGCACCTCACCACAAGACACAGACATGTAGAAGCAGGTCCAGAGGGGGGTCAAAAATGGAGAGAGAACATCTCTTCTGTGAAGAAAGGCTAAGAGAGTTGGGGTTGTTCAGTGTGGAGAAGAGAAGGCTTTGAGAAGACGTCATTGAAGCTTTTCAATAATGAAATGGAGTTTAAAGAGCATGAGGAAAAGGAAGGAAGCTGCATCAGGGGAAGTTCAGATGGATACTAGGAAAATGTTCCTCACTGAGAGGGTGGTTAGTCACTGGAACAGGCTCCCCAGGGAAATGGTCAGAGCACCAAGCCCAACAGAATTCAGGGAGTGTCTGAACTACGCTCTTAGTTTTA
The DNA here is from genome assembly GCF_000703405.1 of Apaloderma vittatum. NCBI lineage: Eukaryota > Metazoa > Chordata > Aves > Trogoniformes > Trogonidae > Apaloderma > Apaloderma vittatum. The sequence continues at coordinate 35,274 of NW_009702007.1, forward strand.
GGTTAGCTTAGGCTTTAGGTTAAGCTTAAGGTTAGCTTAGTTTTAGTTTGTCCTGCGAGGAGCAGAGTTGGACTTGATCCTTATAGGTCCCTTCCAGCTTGAGATATTCTGTAACTCTATTACATGAAGTCTTAAGAATCTAACCAGAATAAGATATCTAAATCTTAGCAGATTCATAACAAGCCACAACTCTCCTGGCAAACAAAATCTGCTATATTTTATTCCTTCTCAAAACCCATCCCCAAGAAGTTTTTCTGATGTGCTATGGAAAAGACTAAGAAACGCTTCAAGAATGTTTCCCTCTTCAATTCCAAATTTTCACTTAGTGAATCTGAAAATCAAAGAGATAATTTACCTGAAAAGTAAAACATAATATAAGAGGAAAACAAATTAGTGTAGTAAATTCGAGGTTGGAGCTCTGGAACTCAAAATTCAGATCATCTTCCTCACAGAAGTTAATCCAGCAGAGAGATATTTAAGCTGTAACACAGTCATCCCTTTGCAGAATAAAGTATCTGATTCCAGAGGTGCACACTGATCATTTAAAAAGTAGTATAATATTATCAACTTTGCTTACATCACCTTTATTAGGTTTAAAGATTTTGTTTTTCCAAGAATAAACTCAGTGTAAACTTACACATGAAAACACAAAAACCACATTCATGAAACTAAAAAACTACTTTACTCTGCCTGTTAAAGATTAAATTATGCAGTCCAAACAATTTAAAGAAGGACTACTTCTACAGTCAAGTAGAGTTTTGAACGTCTCTGGGGACAGAGGTTCCACAGTCTTTCTGGGCATCTGTTTATAAACTCATGGTTCAGAATGAACAAACAAACAAACAGTAGTAGTTATAAAAAAAAATAACATCACAGATACACACCCCAGACACAAAACCCTCTCAAATCTAATCAGAATTTCTGTCTTCTCAGTTTCTTCCATCGAATGCCTGAAGAAAGCAATACGATGTTCCTGCAGCCTTTCTTTTAAGGTTGAAGAAATCCAGTTTCCCGCTTACGTGATGTGCTCTAGGTCCCTAATCATCTTGGTGATCCTCACCTGGACTTGTGGTAGTATGTAATTTCTTTCATGTTTTGCTGAACACCAAACATAGTGCCTCACAATTCCTGAACAGAGGGGAAACCCCACTAGTTTCTGGCTGCTGGCTCCACTCTTACCAGTGCAGCCCAGTACGCAGCTGGCCTTTGTCACAGCCAACTTGCCATCCACATGAGTCCAAGGTCTTTTCCTGGAAACCTGTCTTGTATTCAGTCTGTACTGTCACATGAAGCTACTCTATACCTGGCACAAGAATTTGCATTTCTCTTCAGTGAACGCTATGAGCCTGCAACGAGCCTATTAACAATTCCAAGTTCAAGGCTGCTTTTAAACATATTATTAAGGCTCCTCCTGTCAGGTCATTTCTCCGGGTCCCATGGTAACTCTGCCTTCCAGAATACTGAACCACTTGGTATCATCCAAAAATATTTTTTGACATGAGACTCCAGCCCATCATCCAGACAATTAAAAGACACCAAATATTACCGGCCCCAAAACTGATCCTGGAAGGATGCCACTTGCAACCTGCTACCTGC
>NW_009702007.1:36900-37608 GCF_000703405.1 Apaloderma vittatum
GCTTCACTCATCACCACCCTCTGGGCTTGGCAAACCAGGCAATGTCCCATCCTTGCTGCAGGTCACTTATCTGGTCTATCTATCTCAATCTTGACAGAAAGCTACCTAAACAGACTACGTCAAAGGCCTTGCAGTCCTACAGACTTTTATTTTACATAAAGTTGTTTCAAACATCATACTAGATTTTTAGTTTTTAGGAAAGGAAAAAACAACAAAAGACACCATTCATATTCTAAGTATGCATTTCTGTACCAGAAAGACTTCTGTATTTCCTCTTACAAAAAACCCAACCAACTCACACCATAACAAAAAGGATAAAATAAGGGAAGTCAAGGTAAAGGTTGCTATTAAAAAGAAAGAAAAAAGCATATACCCTGCAGCTTAACCACAGAAACAGCACAACTTCAGGCCTATCTTTTCCTCAGTGAGACAAGGAGGTCATGGGTGCACCCACGTGTACATCCACATGTATAAAAGGGAAAATAGGATCCCAACAGCATTTCCTTAGTTCTCCACAGAAGCATTAAAGGAAAAGTTCCATTAATCACCACAATCACATCCACTGTTCTCAAGAAGTTTTACCTGTCACAACGCTTATACAAAATTTTAGCATTAGTCCACTGGTATTTAAAATCCAATATACACTACACAGATCAATATTATGTCTTTAGAAATATGAAATAACTGTTTGCTGCAATTTTCAGCAGG
>NW_009702007.1:37639-44794 GCF_000703405.1 Apaloderma vittatum
TCCAGCTTTACTCCTTCAGGAAAGGAAACTCATGTTATTTTCTCAGGAGTCTTCCTTTAGGCTTCTTGGTGAATATCAATCAAAACTGACGGCACAGTCTCCAAGAAGAGTACCATGGCACATGCTATTTACTGGATTCTGAAAAGTTTCCCTTGAAATATAAAAATATACTACTGGTTTAGGGCACTAAGAACATGCTCACACTGCCCAACTCTGCAACTGAAACAATACCAATGAGTAGTATTTTTGGCTCGAATCTACCTAAGTATATCATTGCCAATGTACTACTCCATTCAAAGCTAGACATGTTCTCTCTCAAGTTTTCCTCTGTCAATTTGTTTCACATCTGCTTAAAAAAAAAATAACACCATTTGCATCATTATGAATCACAATAGTTATGAAAATTGAGTTTTATCAATTGGAGTGAGAAAAATAATGAAAATTAAACCAACCAACCTAATCTTGCTCCAAATCATTTGCCTGCAGTCTTTCAGCCATACCATCCTGGATTACAAACATGGCTTTGTGGGTTGGTTCACATCCCCCTCCCTCCTTTCTTTTGTCTTCAAACAACTTTTTCCCTTTTATTTCTTTTATCCACAGATGGTATTTCCACGGGACTCCAATCTAAACGCTAAAACCAGCTGTAAGTCATGTCACTTTAAGCATTATCTCTTCTCCATCAGAGCCCAAGTTCCCATGACTACCTGGAAGACACTCTGTCAGGATTTATCTGAAAGGCATACTGAATAGGGAGCACCAAAGAGCACTTCCAGTTTCCTAACTGACGAGGAAACATGGAGAAGCCTATTGGGAGTACAAAACAAGCAGCAGTACTTCTCAGAAACATAGCAGCTACCAAAAAAACAGCAAGTACTTTCAAAAACGTCCCTAGAATTAACACAAATTCTCAATATGACTGAAACTTTGAGCTACTAGTGAATATATTTTGGTTTTTTTCTCACACCAGTCACATTTAGGTAAAAAGAGATGGCCTGCTTACTACAACCAAATGTTTCCACTACAATCAAATGAAGGATAAAACCAATTACATACTAAGTGAGTAAGTACTGTAGCATGTAAATGTAAAAGCATCTTCAACTGCATTTTTGTGAAACATGCTACTGGAAATACAGGATACTGCTGTCGAGTCTCCTTCTTCATCACATTTTCAGTATCGTGATCAGGGGTTACCCATGAGCTGTCACTGTGGCCTCTGCATTTCAGAATGTTCATGTACCCATTTTTATGTCTTTCATGCAATTTGCCATTCAGTGTAAAAACAGTAACAATTATCCTGAGTTTTATTTACTTGGCAAAGAAACTTCTCTTGCCTGCTGCTTTTAGGATGGTCTGCTACCAAAAGCATATTTCTTCAAAACTGAAGGTTGCTTGTGGTCTGTTATGCAAGAACAAAGCTCTCTCTGATGCAAGACTGCTTCTTATTGCCTTAAGTAACAGGTTAAAAGGTTAGGAAAAGCTGGCTTTAAGTCTAGTGCTACTGGAATCTCCCAGATCTCCTCCACTCAAATATGAAAATCTATTTTAATTCAAAAAATAAAGAAGGATAAAGAATAGGATGTAACAATTTACTGTTCTAATTACATAGAGGTGATGCTTCAAGGGAAAGGAAGTGATAAAAATAACAGAAAACGTTCTCTCTCTTCAGACACACATACAAAACAGATCTTAGCAGTTTTCACAACCCAGCTAATGCACAAAGTATGTACTTATAGCCAAATAAAACTGAAATTTGATTCAGAATGGAAGCGCTCCTGTTCTCTCGCATGGTTTTACCTGCCTCCCTTGATAGAACACTTTGCTGGAAAACGATCTTGCAGCAGAAAAGTGTATGAAATCACTGTAGATGAACTGACTGTTTAGCAGTTTCAGTACTATACAAGTTTCTACAATACTGTAAGGAGGAAAAACCCCATCCCCCTACTGTTGTCCCAAAAGTCCTTTCCCCAGAAGAGTAAGAAAAACCCCACAGAAACTGAAACATGAAGGGAAAGTTGCACGCAGGAAACTGTGAAAGTGATTCAATGTACTTCCAAAGAAAGTCAAAAAAGGCAAAACCCAAAACAAAATAAAAAAACCTCATACTTTCCCCCTTCCCATCTCTCACGTAAGTGTCCATGACACAATGAAGAACACTGAGAAACCTTTCTCCTTCAAGTTATGCTAGATTATACCAGACTTGCACTGAGAACAGCAAAATTTATGTTCGGCTAAGTAGAAACCAGTCAGTCATCCTTTCACTGATGCAGCGCGCACACATCTGTTACAGGATCAGTCTATACCAACAGGCCTCTAGGCTTAAGCAAATCAGGACAGTAAGAAACAAAATGAGTAACAGTCATTGTAGGAATGGTGGTTTGGGCTTTTTTAACTATTAAAAAAAAAAACCCAAAAGAAAACTCAAACATGTTTGCAGTAATATCTCACTACTAATCAAACATTTATTAAAAAATTATGTATATTGCATTGACAGAAAGCACATTTTGAGTTTTCAACTTCCAACTGAAGAGCAGAAGAAATAATTAACAAGAGGCATTAAAGATGCTCAAATATTTCAAAAGGGTAACAGTAAAACAGGCATCAAACAGTAAAACACACATCAGAAAAAACTGCAGCTGCTCTTTGCATCATGAGCTTCTAACTATCCCTTCTTATCCACCACCTTGACTAATTTAAACATTTAAGCCTAACCTCTGTATCTCAAGACAGTCCTGCAAGACATCTGCTGGTTTAGCAGAAAGACTCAGAACTGCCTGGTCACGATAATCGTGTTATCCCTTGAGTGCAACAACGTCCTTTCAGCTGGAGCTGGGACACAGCGGAATATTAAACAAGACAGTCTTGTGGTGATCCCACATGTGCACTGCTCATTCTCAGAAGAGATGTCATAATTCCCTAAAAACTTCAACTAGCTCACACAGTAGTATCAACTCAAAGATTAAAATCAACTCTTCAAAATCTGAGTAACACAAATCACAGAGTTACTGTGGAAATAAAAGCAAGTGTCTGCTGAGAACAAAGCAGAGATTGTATTTTAAAACAGGTTATCAACAACCTGTCTATCCTTTCTTACCCCATCTTATCCTAGCTCTAAAAAAAGTAATCAAACATCCATCTATACACACAATAATCCATCTCTTCATAAAAATACTGTAAAAAACTCCCAGCTAAAAAAGTCTTCTTTGCATGAATGTAACACTACGCTGAAATCAACATGGAAAGGACTCCAGACTGTAAATTTTCTTAACCTAGACCTAGACTACAATATAACAGGTTTTGTTCCTTCCATGTGAAGTTTGAGAAAAAAATAAATCATTATTTTAGCAATAAACCTTAAAATCTGTGTTTACTCACAGCCATTAAATAACACTAATGCTTTATTAAAAAATTTTAAAAATAATCATACAGCTCTTTGGTAACTACCATCTAAGATGTCTAAGGCTGGCCTCAAAGATGACAGAGTCTTTTTTCTTAGTCTGATGCGACTGGATGACAAAATAATTAAATAAATCAAAGTTTTGCCTTTTAAGAGGAAAAAAACCCCAACTTTCCAAATTTTTAAGTTTGAGTAGTTCCAACAATGTAGCATGAAACATTTCTAGTCAATAAACTGCTACATGGCAGCGTGTACTTTTTATTTTCTCCTCTGATTACCCTACAAGATTATTTAAATAAGTTTGGATGGTTGAGTCTTTTGAGGGGAGGGGGGCAGGGAGTGGTGGTATGGGTTTGCCTTTTTTTTTTTTTTATAATATGTCAAACACACAGAAGTCCTTTGCAAATTCTTTCCTAGGGTTCTGATCTTTTTGAGTTATGTCCTCCTATCGGCCTTTCCACTAAAAACTTATCAAATGCAAAGTCATCAGAATCAGTAAAAATGCCTGCTCGAATTTTTCCTCTGCAGCTTGTCCCAAAATTGCACTTAACTGGGTTCAAAGTCACCTCTGAAAAGAATTTTAGTTATAGTAGAAGACGAGTCACAAGTAGGAGAGAACAGATATCAATCCACCCAGCTGAACTAACTGCACTTCTACTAGAGGACAATCCAGTGAAAAAACCAGCAATTGAATTCATCAATTTCATTATTTCAGAAAACTTGTTAGTTATGATTAAGAAACAATAAATTCACAATTCTGTAATACCTTCACAGAACTAGCCAGAAACACACAAAATAGTCTATTTATTTTTTGTCATGTTCTTTATTAAAAGGTGATTCTGATCTAATCACTGATCTGAGCTATAGTAGGAATTACACCATACTGAGAGGCTACGAAACAGATCTATGTTTTGTTAAATCTGTTTAATTTCTGTACCATTTCTGTTCAGAAAATAATTCTAGTTCACAATCTTATTTAAAGTAAGGAAAACAGTTTATCCACAAGTCAGCTTACAGTCACTGAGGTAGGCACAGGTTGTGTTGAATTAAATTAGCTTTAGAATAACAACCTATAATACTTCAGGTCACAGCGCTGGAATAACACAGAGCTTGACACTGTCTGCAAAAGCCCAGTGAGGGCTTCATCCATATCCAACATGAAGTTAAAAATCAAACAGTTGTAAGGACGGGATCATCTCCTTTGCCTTAATACGGTGGGCTCAAAACTGAAGTTCAGAAGCTGCTTGAAAAGCTCTTCAGTCATCCATGATACATTGGCAATGCCAGAGGTGATGAGAGCTACATATCAGCCACTTCAACCATTCCGTTTCGATCCCATTTCACATGATTCGCAGCCTTAGGTGGGGAGATGTACAAAAACCAACCTCGCTTTAAAGCAGCAGCAGAACTGGGCGGGCAAGCTACAACTACAATAAAGACACACAGTCAAAGACTCTAACAGAGCACTTCTGCCTGTCAGATTCTGACTATCTGCATTTCTTCATGCAAATTAAGAAAAACAAATTTGGGAGAGTTGCAGATTTTTTGCAGTGTGTAACAGTGAAACATAGTTATAACTTGTTTCCCATCAAATAAAGCTTTTTTTTTTTAAATAAAGATAACTGGAAGATAATATAGAACAAGTCCAGTATCAATTTAAACAGCAAAAAGTTTAAATAGGGCACACAAAATAAGTTATACAAACAAAAGAAATTCAAGAAATAGCAATGTGAGCATTACAAGTGCCCATTATTCTCTACTCCTCTGATTTATTGCTGTCAAATCAGACATAAAAGCTCTGAAAATATGCACAATCCACACAAATGGTGCAAAACACTGTGTATTTATCTTCTACAGTTTGGTCTTCTTTGGATGGGCATTACCACACTTGGACTGTACTGATACATCTCCCAAATCATGCAAGCATTATGCTGTATTCTTGTCCTAAAAGTCACCAGTGATGGCAGAATACACATTTTTACTTAACTCTATGAATGCTGTCAACTGTACTAACAAGTATACCCATGGCTGTACCTAGTCCACATAGTTAAGAACAGGCAGCAGCAATACTGCCAAACACAAACCAAAACAGGTTGATTTCTGACAAATCTATAGGCAACCATGGCTTAGTTACAAATGAAAAAAGCAGTTCCAGTTAAGGAAAAGTTACAGAAGTTAGTCTAGGTTACAAAATAAAAATAAGATCTATACTTTTAAATGCAGTCTTATAAACCCTCTACTACCTAGTCAGTTACTGCAAACAACAGCACTGTTAGAACTTTGTATATCGACAGTTATTCTACTAAACCCATATTAACTACTTTTAATCCTGTGGAATTACATTTTCCATACCCAAGACTATCAGGAGAATGCCATGATTAATACTCTTTCCTTGCATACCAAGTGCTTTGCTCATGCCAACATACTCAGCAAAACCAAAAAGAATCTATTAAATCCATCTCCTAGATACACGCTGGCTCCTGAAGAATTGACAAATACTTCGTGAACTATGAGCATAATCCAAATCACCAACTAACTGCCATCTACAAAACAAGAGCTGTCTTCTTTCAGCGTCCCTATGCTAATACCTTCAACCAAGAACAGGGCAAAACAGGAGCTACACACTGTCTTGCTTTGAACTCATTTGGAAGGCATTTCCTCCTAACTGCTGATCTAGTCCATAGCAAATCACATTGAAACCTCAAATTAAAAAAGCAGTGGACTGATACCACACAGAAACTGGCTCTAGAAGTTTACCCGTTTTCATACTCATGTTTCTTGATAACAATGCAGGATGAACACTTAAATGACACTTAAAATACGCATCAAAAAAAACCAGCACCAAGGCTTCAAGGTTGAGTTCCTGAGACTGTACATCGCTTCTGCTGCATTATTTTGCTCCTCTCCTTCTAGCACCTATTTTGCTTTCCATATTATTTTCTTTACTCCACATACATCCCTTCACCCTTACCTCATTACTCAAACTAGGTCTCCCTTGGCAGGTTTCTGCAGTCAGAGTTCTGCGCTGACTTGATCTAATGAGTGGCTGGGGAAAACCTCTGCTAACGCTCCCAAACAAAACTCAACCTTCATCTTCCCTCTAAAAAAAAAAAAATCCCAACACTCACACTTTTTTTTTTTCTAGGGCAACAACCACCAACACCAAAACCAGTGATATTTAAGTTCAGACAACTGCTTTGCGCACTAATCTTTAAGACGCCAGGGCAGGAAAGCTTTCTGTAACTAGCTCTACAAAACAGCAAAGTCCCACAATTAAAAAAAACCCCACAACACAGAACAGATTACATGCATACCAATGCCTCTAGCTCCCTTGGATTTGGGCGGGTGGCAGTGCCCCGTCCCTGATGCTCTTTCTCAAAGCCAAAAAAATAAAAAAAAAAAAAGAAAAGAAGAAGAAAGAAAGAAGGCGGAGGAGGGGGGGACGATTTACCTCTTCCAGCAGCGTGACCGTATTTCTGCAGTTCTGCAACCGAGTGGTGAAGCTGGAGGTGGTCGGGGAGTTGTAATCCTCTGTGGTCTCGGCGATGAACTCCGACACGGTGATCTGGTCCGGCATGATCCTATCCCACCGGCAAAGCCCAGGAGGAGCCGAGCGCACAGATCCGCGAGAGGCGAAGCCAAGTTTTTCCGGGGAAGGTCGAGGTGGGGAGGAAAAAAAGGGGAACAAAAAAATAGAATAGAAAAAAAAATATAATCAGAGGGGAGATGTTAACAGCCAGCAGAGATCCGCAGCATCA
>NW_009702008.1:0-6542 GCF_000703405.1 Apaloderma vittatum
CTAAGAGTGACAAGCTCTACCCCTTAGGTCTTAGGAGTTATCCAGTAAAGCTCTGAAGTTAAGCTCTTGCAACTCATTGAACAAATAGCTAAAATTATGTGTAAATTACAAAAGCAGAAATATCTATTGCAAGTACAGTATGTAAGTTATTAATTACATTAAAGTACATTTCTAATTCCAACATTTCCGTACAACATAAACCTGACCTGTTTATTTGTAGGCACATTTCAATTCAATGTGACCATGCGTGTTTCTTTAGGACACAACTTGCAGGAGAAACATCTCTTATTTCAGTGCTGGCATTACTCAAGACCATGCAACATTAAGTAATAATATAGTTCTCTAGCAATAAAGAAATATAAATCAGGGACAAAAATAAGGGCATTAAATAGGATCATTCAAGTATCTAAGCTATATGAGTTATAAGACTATTAATGAAAACCAGCTGCTTATGTGGGAACAGAATCTGGTGAAGAAAAAAAATGACTCAGCAATAGCAGCACTTCAAGACAGCAGATACCACATCTAAAACCACAATGTGATTTCACCACATGTATTCAGTGAGATTATTTTAGCATTTAAGTTTTGCCAGTTTAAGATACTGGATTTTTCATCATGGATGAAGACCATAGTTTCCTGACAGAACAACTCAAATCTCTCAAAAATATACTAAAATTAAAAAAAAAAAATGGAACAAATACAGTGAGGATCTGATGGGACTAGGAAGGACCACAAAACACTGGTGCCCCTTTACCCGTGAGTCTGTACTTACATCCTTCTCCCAAGGGCTGAACCACCACAGCTACAGCTCTTGTACCTGCCTGCAGGAGACCTAAGGGGTAGAGCTTGTCACTCTTAGTAACCAGTGACTTTTGGTGTGGGGTTAAGAGACAGAGAGAGCCTCTCCTGGTGCATAGATAGGTGGTGCCTGCAGCCAGCTGGGCTGCCCTGAGTCAACCAGTTGTCTGCTTCTCACTTTCATGGTTAGAGAAGAGTCATAGCCCACTTCTCTCAAGACATTGGCAACAAGCAGCCAGTACCACTTGTGTGTTAATTTATGAGGAGCACAGCCTGATCTGTGGTGGTCGAGCAGTCCCTGGTCGCACTCTTGGGGTGCTCACCTGAGGGGTCAGGTCCAAACAAGGAGCGCAGCTGCGATGTCTTTCCTGTGGGACTGCTGCTTACAGGGTAATCAGCACCCATAAAAGGTGAAATATATAAAAATGAGTTCTGGTATCACCTGAGTAAAGAATTGTAGTTTAGGTGTGCATCTGCTTTAGTCCTTTCACTCATCCTCCCCATGAGGCTATTGCAGGAGTCCCAGAGCAAAAATGAGGTTTGTAATTACTTGTTTTTGTTTGACTTCCAAGGATCATATTTGTAGCTGTTTCTGAATGGAGTGGTTTGCATTCCCATTATGCTACTCCGATTTAGCCCAACAAGATTATTTCTGTAGCCTGTTTAAAAATTGTGTTTTAAAAGCAGGATTTTAAAAGTGGTTTTATGCATTAATCTCTGAAGCTGGTTTCTGCTTCTCTCTCCGGGAGCTAAACTGAGTGTATTTTATTATGTAAAAAGAAGCTTAATTTTAAATGCTGAAATAAACAATCAATACCCCTCCCACATTCCTAGATTATTACAATAAATCCCTATTTACAGAGAAGGTATTAAAGAAGACTGAACTATTTTCTCAGGTGAGGTGTTAAGAAATTATAAAGTTTAAAGAAAAGATAGATTTAAAGTATAAACATGGTATTTTTTCCAATGAGAGACTAATCGAAGTTATAAAATCTAGAACATTCTTTTTCGACAGTGCTGTGAAATGCAGATATACAAATATTTCATGATAGTTATCTGATAGGCAATAACCAACAGTAGCCTTAAAACTGATATAGTGTTTTCCTGGAATGTCATCTCTGCTATAATTGATGATGTTCTTTTAAAACATCCTCACTTTTTTATTCCTTTTAGGTCAATGCAAATACCTGAAGCTGAAGGAAAAGGTGAAATTCTACCTCCAACTATACAGAAAATAATAAAAGGGTACAACAAGTATCTACGCCCATTTTTTGATAGTAAGTAGAAAAGCTTTTTTAATAGGACGAAGCCATAACATAATGTGGTTTCTGAAACTTGGCAACGAGAGCAAATGTTTTTTCACTGAACTTTTTTTTTCTCATATGTTTGACAGTGACTGATCTGATTATATATCCCGTACTATGATATAATAAGATATGGAGTAATAGCTTTTGTGGCCCAAGGTGAAACTTCTATACTCCAGGTATTCATAACCAGAACTTCCAGACTCTATTAGAAGCTTGGCTATGTTTGTGTGTCCTCAGTGCAATAAGCTGTAATATGTACCTATTTAAAAACATAATTTTCTCTGATTTCCTAAATAATAACCATAAAAACATTGGTTAAAAATAATAAAGCTTTATCTATCAAGCTATTCATAAAAGCATAGGCAAATATTGTTACTATAACAAGTTCAGTGTACATCTACTATAAGATTGCAAAAGAATTATTTCATAAATGCTTCTTACCTTGGGTCTTAAAGGTCACTGAACTGGCTTACTGCAAAACTATAATGGAGAATGAATCAAAAATGTCAGTTCTCTGCATCAGAAGGCCACATTCACCAGGCTGGAAAACCCACGTGATCTACTATGTGGGAGGAGATACAGCTATAGGCTTGGGGGAGAGTGACTGGAAAGGTGCCTGGAGGAAAGGGACCTGGATTTGCTGGTTGACAGCCGGCTGAACACGAGCCAGCAGTGTGCCCAGGTGGCCGAGAAGGCCAACAGCATCCTGGCCTGTATGAGAACTAGTGTGGCCAACAGGACCTGGGGTTGTGATCATGCCCTTGTATTTGGCACTGATGAGGCTGAACCTCAAATCCTGTGTTCAGTTTTGGGCCCCTCACCAGAAGAAAGACATTGAGGTGCTGGAGTGTGTCCAGAGAAGGACAACAAAGCTGGTGAAGGGCCTAGAGCATAAGTCTTAGAAGGAGCAGCTGATGAAATAGGTTGTTTAGCCTGGAGAGCGGGAAGCTGAGGGGAAACCTTATCGCTCTCTACAACTACCTGAGAGGATGTTGTAGTGAGGTGGGTGTCGGTCTCTTCTCCCATGTAACAAGTGACAGGACAAGAGGAAATGGCCTGAAGTTGTGCCAGAGTAGGTTTAGATTGGATATTAGGAAGATCTTTGTCACTGAAAGGATTGTAAAGCATTGGAACGGCCCGCCCATGGAAGTGGTAGAATCACCATCCCTGAAGGTATTTAAAAGATGTGTAGATGTGGTGCTTAAGGACATGGTTTAGTGGCGGACCTGATATTGCTAGGTTAATGATTGGACTTGATGATCTTAAAAGTCTTTTCCAACCTCAACAATCCTGTAATTCTACTGCCCCAAGGCTGATATTACTGCCCTGCAGTGTCATCAATGTTAGGCATGTGAACTCTGACCGACAAATATCTTCCTTGCTTGAATCAAGCTACTGCATGTATCAGAAATACTGAAGAGTTATGAGGGGTGAAGGTCTCTGTCTGGAGTAACTGCCGAACTCTGAAAAAGAAAATATTCTGTGTGTTGAAAGGACACTTAGCACTACATGTCTGTCAGAGAAGCTTACGGAGTGAATACTAGGACAATAGTTTTCAAGTTTAGATACTGGGAAACATTAGAGGCTTTCAATGAAGACTTTTGTTTCCCTTTATAGACATCATAAAGATGACTGACTAAAGAGTTTCTCAGACGATACTGTTATCTCTTACCATCCAAATACCTCGTGAGACTATCAGTCTGTTCAATAAGGGCACTCCCCATCATGTGCCATTTTCTGAATCCATTCGGTAAAAATATTAAGATAAAACTGTATTTTAGGTTTAGGAGAAATGGGAAAACTATTCCATCTGTTTGGTTTTATTGTTATTGTCTCAGCTGCTGCTACAACTGCTATAAAGTATTTACATGGTCTAAGACGATTTTCAGCAAAATAGATGTAATGCTAATAAATAAACTACCTGTCCCATTGGAGTTGATGCATAATAGAAAATGACTGTATGTTCAGTGGCCATTATTATGTTTCATTCATTACTTTATGCTAGTACTAGAGATACTCTGGCACTGCCATGATGGATGTGCTTTGACAGAGAGGAAACAGAATTTAGTTGCAAAATCCTGTGATAGTATTTCAGTCCAACAGTAAAGCACTCATGAGTTATGAATCTCCCTTTTCTAATATGGGTCAAGTTTTTCTCAACTGTTGTAATGCAGCAAGGCTATAGCTCTTTTTTCTGCCTCGAGATTCAGTTCAGAGGGATGCTAAGGACTTTCTGCATTTGCCTGGATATCCCAGAGAGCTTAAGTCTGTTACACACAAGCACATCTCACACTTCCATAGAGCCCTGGCGTTGCTGCATATGCTCGCCACAGCTCAGGCGTTCAACGCTGTGTCTCAGAAATCTTTGATGGCTCTATATGAGCCCTGCTTCTGAAGGAATGACTTGGGACTTTGAAAAATACATTTCATTGATGCCATTTCTAAACGAGGAGTTGATGGTTTTGTGAGAATATACTTTTTTTTTTCCTAGTTTTTTGAGAATTATTTTTTTTTCAGGAATAATTTAGGTTAGGATGAACCGGGAAGCATTCATCCTGATTTTTTTTTCCCAAGATCATTTGGGATTATCTTCCATGTGACCAAGGCATGTATGCTCAGGGTGGGGAGTGGTACCTGCACAGCCCTGACCTCTCTGTTACTGACAGGGTCAGCTGCAGCTCAGATGAGATTCAGGTCCAGGAGAAGCTATTGCTCTTCTCGGAAGCAGAGCTAGTAAACCACCTAAATCCTCAGCTTAACTTATCAGTGGATTATACTGATCTGTGTGACCACAGCTATCCTAGCTTTGCTCCATGTAGTATTTTCCTTATTTCAATGAATAGTATTTGCATGCAGCTGGTGTACCTTGTATCTGTTCTTTGTGAGAAAGATTTTAGTATAATTGGCTTTACTAAGAATTATGTCAGTGGTTACAGCATATACCTGCTAAACAGCTGATGAACACAGAGTGTCAGTTTAGTCATTTATACCTCCTCTGTGACATTTTTCTTTTGACTTTTGAGAATGGGCATATATATGTTTGTATGGTCAGTCAGGAATGCATTCATAAATACACATGAAGAAATTTGTTGTAAAACTAGTTGGTATTATTTGTTGGCATCTACAGTGCTTTGAGCGTAGAGTTAGCTAGTCGTAACGCAATGCTGAAATGTGATTTTTATCAAGTGTGAGATTGCTGGAGGTTAGCTTGAATTTTAGAATAACGTAATTCAAAGTAATTTCAAAGTCCTTGAAATTTTTCTTCAGGCAGGAAATGGGGATTTTTGAAGTGATGCTTACTGCCAAGATACAATCATATTCTTACAAAATCAGTGACACTGAACTACTTAATATTTAGTAAAACGGTTTTTTATACCTGAAAAGAAAGCATTAGGCATAAACAAATGATCATTAAAATGATGCTTCCTTTCTTCTAAAGCCAGGAGAAACAGAAATAGTCAAGGAAATTTTTTGGCAGCTCATAAGTTCTTAGTCTAATAAGCGCTCTATTTGCCTATTGATTTGTGTTTTGTCCTTGTCCTGGGACTGGCAGATGACTGGAAAATACCTAAGCAGATACAATTTCAGCTAGTGTCAATAACAAGGGGCTTATGAAGATATTTTTCATTTGAATCCAATGACTGTGCATAAAAACATAAAAGTTGTCTTCTCCTCCCTTGCGTGGATTGGAACTGGTAGATTTCTAGATTTTAAGCTGGGATTAATCTCACGTTACTTTAGTCATCTCACCCCTCCAGACCCTTGCTACCCAAGCAGTGCTGTTTATGCCCATTCATTCCCACCTCTAGGCACTTAAACTAGGTGCCTGAAGTCAGATAAGTTGAAGCCAGTCTTAGGATGTCAAAGATTTGCAGGCAAGTAAAACTGACGGAGTGTTTTATGTCTGTCCATGGTGGGAGGCATGTACCAGTTACAAATTATGGGGGTACTTTTACACAATGTTCTGTACAGAGCAATCCCAGCTGGACTGGTTTCTTGGCTCTGTCTTCATCTGAATATTAAGAACGTCCTCTTTCCTTAACTATAACATTTTAATGTCCCTCTTTGAGCTGATTCATCAAGCAAGTCTTAATAAACTGAACAGATAGACCCATGAAGTTTCATTAGTGAATTAAAAAAACTACCTAATCTAGAATGATTTTAGCCATCCTTTGGACTAGAATATGAAATACTGCTATACTAGTGTTAGTAGGTAGTACTGCTTAACATAATAATATCCATCCTAGACTTTTAGGTAGATGTGAAAGTCGTCTATAGAAAAGCTGACATAAGTGATTTAAAAATGTACAGTTATTTCCCTTAAATGTGCTACATAACCCTGACACTTTATCTCAGCAATACAAGCTGATTTCAGCATCATGTTTTCTGCTGAAACTGTGTACACCAATTTTATAACTTTAGGTGCTGTGCCAATCC
>NW_009702008.1:6558-10266 GCF_000703405.1 Apaloderma vittatum
GACTTCAGTGAGCCTTGGATCAGGTTCATAGAGTTGTTAAGGGATGCATAAAATCTTGTAAATAATTTTATACAAATAGATTTGGTTCTGTGATTGAATGTGATAATTTAAGTGTTCTAATTAGAAAGAGACAGACTGGGAAAAGGTCACAGCTAAGTGTATTTGAATATGAAAGTTGCTTTCAAGTGGTACAGAAAAGTGTCATGCTTAGATCAGTTATTCTAAACCACATTTAAGAGATTATTTTCCTTAGCTTTGTAATAAGCAATGTATTGAAGAGTCTTAAGGCTTAAACTCGAGCAACGAAATTGCATCTTTGAGTCCAACTTTCTGTGTAATCTAGTCACCATATTTTTTCTCAAATGTTGTTTCTATTAAATTCTATGAATTTAGTTAGATGAAGGCATTTTAGTCATCAGAAATTTATGGTTTACCCCCAAAAGAGATCAGGAGATATCAGAATGTTAGCCGTGGCTAAGACACTTCAATTTAGTGAGACAAACTCACAGGCTATGAGAGAGAAATACCAAATAACCATAATCTGAAGACTATCTTATGTACCAGTTAGTCAATGTATAATCCTTCAGAGAAAGGCAAAAAGCCAAGAATATATATGGCCAATTGTCTGTTGGAAAAAAATATCTTTTGAATGCCTACTGAATCCTTAAAATTGTAATTTGATAAATCAATGATTTGGTACAAAACTGTAAACTTCAACTTATACGGATGTTAGTATAGATTTTCCTTCCTTTTGCATGGAAATAAGAGACACTATGAGACTGTTGTTGCCACTAAAGTCATCTTCCTGCATGCAAGGCAGTTTTGATTGTTTTGTTTTGTTTTTTTTTTAACCAGTTCCTAAATCCCTAAATGTTGAGTTCTAGAGACTCAAAATGATGACTATAGAAATTTTTGTCTGAAGTTTCATGTTGTCCTTAGCTTCCATAAACTGAAATACTGCTTTGCTTTGTCAGAGAACACACACAAAATTCTACTGGATACTGTTTCTGTGCACTTACTGATGTTGGACAAGTCACCTCTCTGTTTTCTCCTTGAGGAGCTGAGTGAATGTTGTTTCTTAATTTTCGTCTTATGAGCTTTGATATAAAGCTTCCAGAGTTTTTTATCTTCTGGAATATTTCTCTCTCTCAATTGAACTTTGCTGTTTGCACATTTTTTTCCCAAATGTGGAAAACAAATCTTATCACAGTAATCTCATAACACTCCTGCCAATACAGTCTAGATGGCAAGATAACTTAATTCTGTGTATTGTTCCCCGTTGCAATAGTGCTTCTGCCAAAGCATAATACAGAAAGATCATGTTGAAATGATTATCTGTGACAACCTCTAAATCCTTCTCAAAGGCACTTCTTGCCAAGATAGTTTCCTGTCCTGTAGATTGTGCCCGAATTATTTGTCCCCACATTAATTGCTTGCATTTGGCTGTATTACAGTATGTTTTCTTGACAAATGATTTAACAAGCTGCTATTATTATGATCTGAACCAATTTTTGTCTTGTACTAGCAAAGCTACATCACTGTCTAAAGATCATTGATGCAACGAAATAGAATTGAAGCTGTTTCCTGCTAGAAATGGGTCTGTCTTGTGATGTCTTCCAATCAGCTATTACACTGAGATCTGTCAGAAGGCCTATCTTAATCTGTCTAGTCTCTTCACATATTTGTCAAAAGAGATGCCTTGTGATGGGAAGTTAAATGCACTGTAAAAATCCAAGTGCAATAGATCACTTTAAAAATCCTGTAATACTCTAAACCAAACCAAAGCTGGCAATCAGGAAGATAAAAAAACTTTTCCTGAAATTATAATAAATTTTCTAGTGATATTTTTCCTTCTAATTCTCTGTTAAACTCACATATTATTATTCCCTGCTCACTGCAGGGGGGTTGGACTAGATGACCTTTAAAGTTCCCTTCCAGCCCAACACATTCTACGACTGATTCTGTGATTGTTTTACCTAGCATTGCTGTGAGGATGAGGTGTTCTTTGAAAAAGCCATCCCTTTTGAGGTAATTCTGAATGTCACAATTATTTTAAATTTTCTTACACTGAATGAAAAAGAGCTAATACTAACAGCACAGCACTGGCATGTCGTGATAGTGCCTATTAATTTAAGTAGTGGATCTTCAGAGTTAGAGATACATAGCACAGTGGGAGTTTACTTAGTTGGTACAAAAGCTTAACAGACTGTGATCATTTCAGTGACTCAAACTTAATTTTTAGCTATCCTATCTGTCACTCTTCTGGCTGCTATCCCGTGTGGGACTACTGTGAATATCTGTAAAGTGCATAAAGTAACAGGCTTTATAAATGAACTTCACAAGAAGTTAAAGTATATGTTAATTAGATTGTACATACATTGCTGTAACTAGGCACACTTCAGCATTTCTTTGGCGTATTTTGAAGGTTCCCTTCACTAATGCAGGACAGGCTGACTTTAATTTTCTTTTGAAGATCAGTGGAATTCTTCTGAAGTTATCGTTATCCATACAGTTCCTGCCAAACATATGGAAATGTAGGAACTGTCAGCCTCATCTAATCTACTGCCTTGTTTTTGACAGAGTCAACAGGAGACCTGTCAGAGGAAGTTCAGCAGAAACCCTGGTGGATAGTTATGGGAAGACTCATTCTGTTATTAATACTTTGCTTATGTAGAAAGGCACCATGAATTGAATTTAGCTTCATGCAAAAAGGAAAGTCACATTTAACTATCAATGTTGTTTTGGTTTAATTAACTGCTGAAGCAAAGCTATTCTCAGCAGCTTCCAATGAAGACCCCTTGTTAATAAAGACCCCTTCCATAATTGGTTGCTGCTTTTTTTTTTTTTCCTTCTGCACGACTCCTCCTGGCCTGTTGCTGATTCTGAGGGGATGTAATTTTCCACTGAGTTTTCATGACAGGCTGCACAGCACAAGTACCTGGGCCACAAAGACTGTCAGGTCTTGCCAGGCAGGATGGTTTTGTCCTGGCTACACCAGCACTCCTTAGGACTTGAACCTCAAGGCATGTCTGTGCTAGCACAATCATTTTGAGCTTGAACTAACTCTTAAACTAAGCTAGATGTCTTTTGGTGGTTGGGAATCAGCCAGTAGTACAATTCTGTTGTATTACTCAATAATATTTTGAAAAATACCACAACAGGAAAGAAGTAAGGGAGAAATGTACAACGTCATGTTTCTGTGATTCCAGAAAAATTAAAACTAACTCAGTTTCAGTAATCTTTCTGGAAAGTCAGCTTTTCCTCTCCGATATGTAACAATAGCACTGATAATACTGAAACGCTGCTAATGAACATTTCCTCTATTCTGTGTCGCTGTAACTAGACACGGATCAAGTGTTCCTAATATAATATGATAAAATATGAAAGACTGGTTATTTCCAGCCACAATTCCCACACAGCCAGCTGAACGCTGCATTGTCATCTCTTTAGGGTTGTTCACGTGCCTTGCATGATGAGGTTCCCCCCAAATTCTTGTGTGACTGTTGGCAATAACATGCTCTGCTACAGTCATATGTGGGAATCAGTAGGAAAACTTTAGAGAAGAATCAGAAAATGGATTATAAATCACAATTATTTTTACATTTAATGATTTCTGCGGATTTGACACATCTTTTTGAGGCTGGCAATATTGTATCTGTAATATAATAATATAGTATATAATATAACAGTATATATATTATATAATAT
>NW_009702009.1:0-219 GCF_000703405.1 Apaloderma vittatum
CGTCGGTTCTGCTGCCGCGCGGGGCGGGGGATGGGGTGCTCCGCCGTGCGAACGGGCCCGGGGTGAAGCGCAGCCCTGTCCTCCCCGGGGGCTGGAGCGGGCCGGCATCTCGGGTCTGCGGCATCCTGTCCGGAGTTTAATCACAGCCTGGGTGCGGTTAATCGCAGGGGTTGTGGGGGTGTGTGAGCGAGCCGTGCGGAGGTAAGGGAGGGTGCTGGG
>NW_009702009.1:247-12445 GCF_000703405.1 Apaloderma vittatum
AAAAAAAAATAAAATGGATGCGAACCGAGGTATTGCTTAGCAAGAGCGGGGGAGAGCTTTGCGCTTCTCACCGGAAATGAGCGCGTGCGGGGTTATTCGTGCACTTGAGAAAGCCAAGTGTTTGCCTGGCGCTAATTTATTTTGACAGCAGACGTGCCCGTTATCTTGCTTTCCGGAGTTACCAACATCTGAAAAGTAGCCCGCTGACTTCCGTTTGTAACTCTGAGGTGGCCTCTTGCGCTTTAAAGGAGCGGCAGGTTCGGCAGAACCTGTTTCTTTGCAGTGTGCGTAGGCCCCGAGCTCTTGCAAATGACAACAGAACTATTTATTTAAAAATAAGTGAGTATGTGCGGATTATGTGTGTTGACGTAGGTTCTCAAAAACTTTCTTCACAGCTTTTTCATGGCATGAATGTTTTAATTTCTTTGCCATCAGACTTAGGTAGTATTACATCATTTTTTGTTCATTCGGCTCAAGGATTGTGTATTTATTTTAATTTCTTTTATACTTTTACTTCTGCTTTCATTTTTTTGAGATTTTTAAGTATTGTTTAAGAGCAAAATTCTGGCATATCCCAATGGCATACGTTAATGTTTTTACCTTGGGCTACAGGACCACTAAGTCGTTGATACCTTCAGGTACAAAAGATACCTGACCTATCCAGAGAATGGTTTATCACTTCAGACTACATGCAGACTCTTAAAAATGGTTGGGTTATGGGGCTTTTTTGACAGTCAACCTTTGGGCAGCCCTCTTCAACTTACTATGTCGTCTTTCTTTTGATAACGTTGGAGGATGACATGGCTGTATTGCCAGAGACTTGCATTATCATTTTACATTAGGCTATTTATCTCGTACTTCCTAGGTTTGGGTGCTTTTGTTGAAGGTCAGAGCATGAATTTACACCCCAGGTGAGGATGCAATTTGAAAATGTCATGGAAGCCCAAACTAAAATCTTCTTAACTTCCAAAAAAGAATCTCAACCAGGAAGTTCTTGGTAAAAAAGATCACTTCTATTTCTTTGCAACACGATTTCCTTCCTCCAGTAGTCTTAGTTAGATCTAACTTTATTTAGTGATTGCTTGTGAGTTGTGTATCTTTCTCTCGGTTTTGGAAATATTTGCTATGTTTTTCTATCTTCCCTTGCTAAAGCAAAGGGGCTTTTTAGATGTAGCAATTTGAAATTAAATTAGTTTCAGGACTGGTCAAAGAGCATCTTGTTGATGTTGATCTCTCAGTTGAATCACAAAAATTTCATTTCCTTTGTACATGTGGACTAAAAGTAATTGTATATGTTATTTCTTAAATCCATTCAAAATGTTCAGTGTTGTGTCTTCCTCTGCATTGGTCTTAACAGACCAGTCATGACAAATTAAAAGGTGATTAAACAAGGTCAGCAATTTCTTATCTGCTCTTTGGAGTGTTGAGAGCAGCTGTCTCCTGGTTTCTACTAAAAATAATGCAAGACTGAAGTACAGTAAAATTACACAGTCTGCTTTTAAAACACTAATAATTGCTTCATAAATTGCATCTGCCCCTTGATGGTGCTTGATTTCAGATGGGTGGGTATAGTTTGTAGAATGGGTATTAGAAGTGCCACTTAGCTCTTAAAGACAGACTTTTGGAATGGTTGTGATAGTAGAGAACAGAAACTTTTAGTTTCTGTAATACTGTATCTTGAGCTAAATGAATGTCTTATGGACCAGGCTTCCAATTTTGCTGTGTGAATTTTGCTTTGTAATTACTGCTGCATGTAGTCCAATACAGAGAATGTGTAAGTAGCGCTGAGTAAAACATACACACTCCAGATATTAAAAAAAAACAACCACAGCCAAACCCAACAAAAAAACCCACAAACCCCACACAACTATGAAACAGCAATTCTTACGATGAATTGGATGATACCTTGAATAAATTATTGTCCAAGTGGCTTGAAAGTTACGTATTTCTGATTGCTGGAGAGTAAAGAATGTGAAGTATGTGTTAAAATGGAATATGCCTATGATATTTTGCTAAGAGACTATGTACTAATAGACCTAAACAGAGTGTAAAGCAACATGTTAACTTGCAGCTCTAAATGCCTTGTGAGTTTTCCAGAGATCTGAGAGCCAAAGCTTGTACCTTTTCTTGTACAGGTGATAGAAGCCTTTACATGATGGGTTTATAAATTGCTAAGTACTAGCAGGAACCACTTGTAGTGCCAAAGTGTCTGAGAGAGCCGGTAATAATGCTGGTTACTTGTGGAAGAAGCATCACTTGAAAATAGCTGAGTGCTGTTGTGAATCTGTTTCAGAGTAGACTTGAAGTGGAAGCGTACAATTCAGTTTGGTGCTGTGGTTATTAATGTACTCGGTCTGGCTTGTGTAATGGGGTTGGAAATAGAGTATAGTCTATTAAAAAAACCAACAGTGACGTTTTTGTATTGGTGAATATTAAATTGTTACCTTATTTGATTGTGTGCATGGAGGTAAATAGTGTGGGTTTTTTCTCTTTAATCAGATCACCCAGAAGACACAATGAGTGTTAAAGCTTTCAAGCTTGTTTCCGCTGTCGAGCGGGAGATGTTAATGGGAGACAAAAACTACATCAACATCGAATGCATCGAGTGTTGTGGAAAGAATCTCTATATTGGAACCAATGACTGCTTTATCTATCACTTCCTGTTGGATGAAAAGATATCAACAGCTGGAAAAATAACTTTTGCTGCCACCAAGCAACTGCATAAATACCTGGGCTTAAAGAAGCCTGTGAGTGAGCTGAAAGCAGCCTCTGCCCTCACCAGGCTGCTTGTGCTTTGCGACAACACGATAACACTAGTGAACATGATGAACTTGGAACCTGTCCCCACGGGCGCTAGAATCAAAGGAGCTGTGACGTTCACCTTAAATGAAAACCCTGTGAGTGGGGATCCTTTCTGTGTTGAAGTCTGCATTATCTCTGTCAAGCGTCGGACCATTCAAATGTTCATGGTGTTTGAAGACCGAGTCCAGATAGTGAAGGAAGTGTTCACTCCAGAGCAACCCTGCGCTGTGGCTGTAGATGGTTATTACTTATGTCTTGCACTTACTACGCAGTATATCATTTTGAATTATAATACTGGTGTCTCCCAGGATCTCTTTCCTTATTGCAGTGATGAGAAACGACCAATTGTGAAAAGGATAGGCAGACAAGAGTTTCTGTTGGCTGGCCCCGGAGGCCTAGGTGAGATAAAGGACTGTAACTTTTTGCAGTTTTTTAAACTTTTCTCTCTTAATTTTTCTCAGTTTGGGATGCAAAGCATAACTAATTAAGTGTTGTGCATGATAACGCTAATTTTCTTCACAGGTCTATACTGGGATGTTGAGATAAAAAGACGGTAAATTTTTGGTGCTAAGTATTATTATAACTCTCCTGCTTTTTTTAATACACAAAAATGTGAAGAGATGTATTTTAAGCTTATCTGTAGAAAACTTAATTTTTGTATAGACAGCTGATAGTAGTAGTATCTTGCAGGCCAGAATACAAAAATTGGTTGGTACCAAGTGCATTTTGGGAGGGTGACAGCCCCTCTAAAATGACTAGCTGGACTGGGTTTGAGGAGCCCCACGTTGCTTTAAAACTATTAAATTAGTGTATGTGAGTTAACTCTTTTCTCAGTTGCTATTCAGAGGAGTTCTTATGTTTTTCCCTTTTATAGATGGTAACAAATTCATGAATAGGTGTACTGTACTACAGTGCTAGAAAGAAATGGTAGTGGAAGTAAACTGTGTCATAACTCCTGTAGAAGTAAAATCTGTCCTAACTACATGTTGTCAAACGCTACCCAGTTTTTATGCTTCCTTTTGCTCAATTTTTAAAGGTATTTTTCAGGTCCATATTGCAGAAAATTATAGTTTAAGTATTGCAAGACCCAAGTTAGATCATGTGAAATAACATTCCGGTCTGATAGACAGATGATGGTAAGAAGTGCGTCTGCTGTTATCTGTGTAAATTGACAATATGTTATGAGGTCAGTAATCTCGAGTTTTTTGTGGTTTTTTTTCCCTTTGGAAAAGCTACAGTACCCCAGAGCTGACAGACTGTAGGCAGAACGCTTTCATGCTGTTTGCCATATGACTCTCCTCTTAGGAGATGCAGTTTGTGTACCTTCCCTGGCACATTAAGAATAGCATGACACAAACATCACAGATATTTAGGTCCTTAATTCAGGGATCTGCATGAGTTTTGGGTTTTCTCGTGTAAATTTCAAAGAAAAGCAAGAGTGCAGTCAGTTGTTCGTATCGAAGTTTTGTCTTGTGACCAGAATGTGAAATGTACATCAACACACCATTTTTTCTTGAAATAAGTAGAGAATCATTAGAATATCAGTTAACGCAAGGTGTTCCAAGATGAACTTTTTTCAGGTGTAGAGCAACTATTAGTTGTTTGAAATATGGAACTGTGTTTGTGAACGTTAACTTCTTTAGTAATGCTGTGAAAGTTAAAATTTGTGAATTGACTATCTGAAAGTGTTTCTTTTTGACATGTGTCTAAGGAGATCCCATTTGTACTTTAATCTTTAAGATTGTCGTATAAGGTTCTGTTCTTCATGTGGTTCATTTTCTGATTTAAGAAGAGTAGATGTACCTTTGAATGCATGATTTTATTTAGTCAGAAAGCAGGATTTTATGTAGCCCAACTTTTGCTTTTTGTCTGGTGTCCCAGAATAGAGCTATACAGTAAGACCTTCACTCATAAAATCTAACATCCTTATGTAAATAGATTCTTCTGAGATTAAAATATCAGGTATGTGATATCTTAAGCAAATGCATTTCTGCATATCTAAACATGCTATAAACTCCCATTTTTCCCATAATACAGGCAAAATCTACCCTATACTAGCTCAGACACCTTACAAAGCCTGCTTCCTGTATATTCCTTGTCTAATTGAGCTTGTGAGGTTTTCTTTTCATCCGATGTTCTCTATTCCCTCCCCACTGTTGTTTTGATTAATTTTATCCATCTTGCTGTTCTTCCTTGGTAAAATTCTTAATGTCTTTAACACTCATCTTTCTGAAGTTGTGAAGGTGGTTGAACACCTTTGTAATACATAAGCATCGTATATCTTGGCAGTTGAAGCGGGCCTCTGCTGTAAAGTGAATGAACTTGAAAAGGCTTAATGTAAAACTTCAATTCTAATTTTGCTTTGCTTTTTTATGTTTTATTTGTCATGATGTATTTGTTTGGCATTTAGTAGAGCTTCTGTCTTGAATTCAGCCTTTTTTAGCCAGCTGAATATATTCTGCATTGATATATTTGACCTTATAGTATTTGAAATGACATGAGTTTGCTTTTGAGTTAAGACTGAGATTTAGAATGGTAGCAAGCAACTACTTAAAATGGTAAAGTAAAATATCTTTGAGTTTCTTGGGTATGCAGCCTTTTTCCTTACCTGGACTCATTGCATTTAAAACTGATTATTAGAATTGTTCATGATTGATCTGTGGACTTAGCCATTTGGTACTTTGTTGAGTCTACTTGCAGTTAGTGGGGGCCGGTTAGCTCAGTCAGTAGAGCGTAGCGCTAACAACGTTAAGGTTGCAGGTTCGATTCCCGTTCAGTCCCCATGTGTTGCCTGATCTAGTCGAGAGGTGGTGTCCCTGGCGGCAGGGAGGCTGGATTAAAATGATCTCTAAGGTCCCTTCCAGCTTAGGCCATTCTATGATTCTGTGATTCAAAAGGAGGAGAAGCTTCATTTTTGATGCATCATCCTTCTGTCCAGTAATAAGATTGTTCAGAATTCTCTCTGATTAAGTATGAAACTATGCTTACTAAAATTTGGTTCTTCATTTCATTAAGATCTTGTTGCATGTTTCTAATCAGTTTTCCTGCCGTAGAGAGGTTTTAAGTTTTAAAATTTTAGGCAACGGTTCTTGCCGCTTGGCACAGGGCACGGTTCCTTGTGCCAGCTGGAGCAACTGCCCGAAAACATCAGAGACCTCGGCTCAGATTGAGCTCCCAAAGGCAGGTGCAGCGCTTTGGGCCTTGAGCTGAAGGGAGCGCCTGTCGCCCCTTGCTGAGACTGGAGCAGGGGGAGTTTTTGCCCTTGCCTGCAGGAGCTGTGTGCTTGGCTGAGGACTTCTGTTGCCGAGTAGAGGAGATGCAGGAGAAAGTCAGCAGAGTGCATGGCATCAAAACATGATGAAAAGGAAATTGCATCTTCTCCAGAATCCAGACGTGAGCCTGAACCCCAGGCTGTACTGAGGGAAGGGCAGGCTGAGTCTCCGCTTGTTTTGTAGTGGTAAAGGCTGGAAACTTTTTACTTTCTTGTAAAAGGCTGAGCTTTTTCTGCAGATCTCCATCTGTAGAATATGTTCAGTGCTCAACAATAGCAGCTGAGAAGCAGGAAGCTCTGTCCAACCAATCTAAGCCTGTACAATACAATAGCACCAGGAGGAATTGGCGAGTAATAGTAGTGGGAGCTTGTCATACTGGGGATGGAGGTTTTCCCATCAGTCCTGCTGGTGAGGGAGCGCAGCTTGAGAAGTGGGTGGATCATGCAGGTCACCAACTGATTGCACAGCTTGTGGTGACAAGGGATTTGGCTTTTATGGCTGTGAGTTCTGATTTAAGGAAGAGATAGGATCTACCAGGCTAAGTGAGGCAAAAATAGTTTTGCCAACAGGCTGACCAACGCAGCAATGAGGATTTAAACTAGGAGTGGTGGTGGTAGACTGAGGCCCTGCTTCAGGCATATGCACATGAGTCATCTGTGCAAAACAACATGATGGTCAAAACTCTGTCACTTTTTCTGGGAAATCAGCACAGCTGTGTCTTAACAGTTGGGTTGGGGGACTACACATAGCAGCAGGGAGATGTGGTGGTATGCCTTGGGACAAAGGAGGAGGCAGCTGAGGATTTATGGATTAGGATTAGAGGGCAGACTAACATGGGTGATGTGGTGCGTGTCAGCTACAGACTGCCTGATCAGGTAGGAGATGTAGGTAAGACCTTCTTCAGATAACAGGAAGAAACTTTAATTCGCAGGGGCACTTGAACCACTCCAGTACCTGCTAGAGGGGCACCACAGCAAGGCATAAGCAGTCCAGGATTATTTCTGGAGTGCGCTGATGGTGACTGAGGAGCTGGTGAGATGATGTGCTTGGCTGAACCTGGCTAGGGTTGTGGAGGTCAGGGGAGCAGTGTTGCTACAGTGTCCATAAGGTGGTAAAGTTCAGGATCCTGAGAGGAGGGAACAAGGCAAAAAGACCATCAGGCTGGACTTCAGGACAACAGACTTTGGTTTGTTCAGGGACCTGCTTAAAAGACTCCTGGGGGATATGCAGATTTTAAATGCCTTATTTTAGTTCACTGCTTTTTGCTTTCCCAGAATAAACTCTTTTCAGTGGTTTGAACAGTTGTATGGTGATTGAGTAAACTACAGATGGAGTTGGAGAACTAAGACAGCAAGCACGCAGGTACTAAGCAGAATGATTCATAAAAGGTTACTCAGTGCCTTTTCTCATAGCTCATGACAATGCATGAAGCAGGGCAGTCAGCAGTAACCAGCATGTTCCGTTCTTGATTTCACCCACTCACAGTTTTCCTCATGCTGTCAACTTTTATGATAACTGGAAGTTTTCATATTCCTTTGTAAAGAAGTTTTATTTCAGTTTTTACAGATATTTTCACTAAGAAGCTTTTTGTTTTAAAACAGGCATAAAAACTACAGTCTGAGTAACCTGATCAAAGTTGGTCCTGCCTTCAGGTGGGGGGGCTGGACTGAATGTCCTTCAGAAACCTCTTCTGACTTATATTATTCTGTGATTCTATAGATCTTTTGCTGCTGAAAACAGTGTAGCTGTGTTTTGGGTAGCTCTTGTAACCTTTGGATAGTGTATGCATTTTTAATATGGAATTGATTCCTGGCTTCATCTCAGTTTCATCAGCCGCATTCCTGTACTGTAAAAAGGCCTTGATTTCTGATTGTAGTTGTCATGTTCATTGTTATCCTTAGGTGAGAGCTGGATGAAAACAGAAAATGCATCATTCTGCCACAGAAGCTATTGAGGGCAGAGAGACATTGACTTGGAAAAGTACTGTGCATTGCTCTGCACACTTTTTCACTTCCATAAAAGATTTTTTTAAATTACCTAAAAAAAAAGTCTTATCACTTTTTAAATAATAAACAGATTTTTATAATATTTGAGAATGTCCAAGAAATAGAAAATTCTAAGAAGTAATATTTCAAATATAATTAGCCTGAGGTTTACTTGCTGATATAGTATATATTTTAATACAAGTTTTCTCCCATTTTTTGAAATAGAGTTATAGCACAGAGTAACAACTGGAAGACACTAAAATGGATAATGTAGTCTGCCTGGCATAAAATTTCATGTCTCATCTGTAAGAATGTCAAGAACCATAGAGGAAATTGAAATTATGTATTACGAGGAGGGGGGAAAGTATTTTCTGTAAGGTGCTCTGATTGAAAAGCTAATCATTATAGTGAAAAAGCAAATAGCATTACTTGCTAATAGTTGGATATGAAATTTTGATTTTATGTTGCACTCTCAGCTAAGGGAAAAGGCTGATCATTTCAAAGCTGCTGTAAAGGATCCAGAAGCTTAGTCTGTACACCGTAGTTCTGTAAAAATCTGCAACCTTCCGGTTTTATTTTTGTTATTGTTATTTATTATCATTATTCCAAAATACTCCTTCTACCCTTGCCTCATTATCCTCTGTTTGGAAGAGATTTTGTAAATTGAATAACATAATCTTGTGATTTCCTCTGTCCTTTAGAGCTCAAACTTACTCTACCAGCTGTCAAGTGGCTCATTCTTGCTGAAGAAGAATTTTCATGGGCATGTCTTCTTAATGGCACGACAATACTGTTTTTTAAGGAGTATGCATTCATGTTTAGAGCAGAAGCTTAAATAGTGCTTCAGTGTGACTCAACTGGCAAAGAGTTACTGACCTAGGCCTGAAAACCTTGCCTGGAGTTTTTCTTCAGCTATTGTCTCAGGAAGAATTGGGGAATACCAAATAGCTTAAATAGAGCCATTGGCATGTTGTCCAAAAGCAAGTGGAAGAAGGAGAGAGGACAGAATAGACAGGAGAGATAGTGGCAAGGAAAAACACAAATTAACTGAAGATTTAATATGGTTATTTTGAAGACAGCATAGGGAGCATCATTGAGTTACTCAAAATCCCTTTACCCTGTGCTCAGTTTTTGGAAGAATATGCTTTATATGCAGCCTCTGCATTTTTTTCAAATGATTCGAAACACAGATGCTTCACAGGAAGTGACTTGTTCCAAGGAGCTGGGTCTTTGTTCTGTGAAACCTTTGCTGTTAACAAAAGTGAAGAAGTGTAAGTTGTCTGTCAGCTAAAATGCTCTTTAGACATTTGATAATACAAAGAACAAATATGCCTGTATTGCCAGCTAGGTCAGGCAGTGTGCATCTGCAGCTCCTACTAAGGCGGAGTTGTTTGAATGCTGGGTGTCACTAAATATTAGTGTTTTGAAATGAATTCAAACTACATGGAAAGATTCTCAGAAAAAAAACTCTGAAATTTGTAAAACTTGATTAATTTTTGATACTTTCTTTTGGTATCCCTCTCTTCTTGGTTTTTGGTGTTTTTGTAGTGAAGGAGGTAAAAAAAAAAAAAAAAATTACTTGAACTGAACTAACCAACAGGCCCGTAAGGTCCAGGGACATGCGATGCTCTGTCATCGTGCTGCCTGATACCACACCTGTTCTTTTGAAACTTGTGTACCTTGGTATTGGGAAAACAACAGTCTTCAACTAGTGCGAGGCTCAGGCTTTGCTTTTTCCCTTTCTATAGGCATGTTTGCAACTGTAGACGGCATTTCCCAGCGTGCCCCCGTGCACTGGTCGGAGAACGTGATTGGAGCAGCTTTGTGCTTTCCTTATGTGGTTGCTCTTGATGATGAGTTCATTACAGTGCACAGCATGCTGGACCAGCAGCAGAAGCAAACCCTGCCTTTTAAAGAAGGTCACATTCTACAGGATTTTGAAGGTACTGAAAAGGATACTTTTTTCCTTTTTTTTTTTTCATCAGTAAATCTGGAGCAACCTCTGCTGTGGGCACAGCCACTTCAGTTTATTTTTTCAAACAAAATACCTAGCAAGCAAGTTAGCTGTTGAAACTTTGATTGCAAATGCTTTCCTGATTTGGTTTCTGCAGGAAAACTTTAATCATCCAAAATTCCATGCTTCTAATAGAATGTATGCTCATTAAATGTGCTCTAATTGTCAAGTTAATTGTTGGGTAGGAGTCTGTGAACTTAGAGCTTTTTCTTAGAACTTGATTTCTTTCAAAGGAGCACAATTGTGAGCTATAAGTATTTGACCATTGGCTATCCTGACAGAGTTCTAACATCTTAAAAATTGTTCTTTTGTACTCCTTTCTAGCAGGTTTAAAATGGGATATTTCATGAAGAGTTGTCAAAAAATAGAGAAAAAATTTTTGCTCTCTTCTTTTAAGTGTGGAATACATTGTGTTACTACTTTTTTCCAGGAGTGCTACAAACTCTAGCACTGTGGACTGTATGTTACTTACTGCCTTTGATGTACAGCTTGTGATTTTCTAATATAAGCCTGTGGAAGTATCAGGCAGTTAAAAATCCCTTTTCTCTGGCATCTGGGCAGTGGTTTCAGTGGTGGCCTTTAACAGTTTAATTTGTCATGAGATACTGTAGCCAGTTCCGTTTACTCAGAGTGCAACACAGTCTGCTGTAAATAAATATATTTACCATTATCTCTGTATTTCTGAGGTGCAATTTACAGGTAAGCGATACTGTCGAGTTAACATGTTAACAGCAAAGATGATTTTTGGAACTTTAATGCTCTTAAGGTTCTTGCATCTTAAATAGTAAATCTCAAAGCTTACTTCTGAAATATATTTTTTTCTGTAGATAGTGTAAATTGAATATGTCTTGTTTGCTCTGTCCAGGAAAGGTGATTGTTGCCACTAATAAGGGTGTGTATATCTTGGTGCCACTACCTTTGGAAAAACAGATTCAGGATCTTCTAGCTAGCCACAGAGTGGAAGAAGCCCTTGTTCTAGCAAAAGGAGCTCGAAGGAATATTCCAAAAGAGAAATTTCAGGTCTGTCCTTTCTTTAATTTTTCTGAAAATCTGAATTTCACAGTGAGGCACGCATACCAACGGGCAAGAAGAGACCTCGAAAGGGGAGGAATTTACATTGGAAAGCAAGCTCACACCTTTTGTGGTTTCAGCCTGAGGAAATCGAGGTGCTGCTGGGTTGGTTTGCGCTTGTAAGGGCTGTGTCATTGCCAGGGTTGAATGTTGCTGTTCTGCTGGGTGGGTTTTTTGGTGTGTTTGGTTGGGTTTTTTTCAAATATGTAGCATGAAAAAATTGAAAATTAAACAGAATCACAGAATGTCAGGGGTTGGAAGAGACCTCGAAAGATCATCTAGTCCAGCCCCCCTGCCAGAGCAGGATCACCTACAGCAGGTCACACAGGAACATGTCCAGGTGGGTTTTGAATGTCTCCAGAGAAAGAGCCTCCGCAACCTCCCTGGGCAGCCTGTGCCAGTGTTCTGTCACCCTCACAGGGAAAATGTTTTTTCTAGTATTTTTGTGGAACCTCCTATGTTCCAGCTTGCACTCATTGCCTTTTGTCCTATCATTGGATGTCACTGAAAAGAGCCTGGCTCCATCCTCCTGACACTCCCCCTTGACATATTTATAAATATGAATGAGGTCACCCCTCAGCCTCCTCTTCTCCAAGCTAAAGAGACCCAGCTCCTTCAGCCTTTCCTCATAAGGGAGATGTTCCACTCCCTTCAGCATCTTTGTGGCTCTGCGCTGGGCTCTTCTCAAGCAGTTCCCTGTCTCTCTTGAGCTGAGGGGCCCAGAACTGGACACAGTATTCCAGATGTGGCCTCACCAGGGCAGAGTAAAGGGGGAGGAGGACCTCTCTTGACATGCTGGCCACACAGCTCTTAATGCACCCCAGGATGCCATTGGCCTTCTTGGCCACGAGGGCACATTGCTGGCTCATGGGCATCCTGCTGCCCACCAGGACCCCCAGGTCCTTTTCCCCTACGCTTCTCTCCAGTAGGTGAGTCCCCAGCCCATACTGGCACATGGGGTTGTTCTTTCCCAGATGCCAGACTCTACACTTGCCCTTGTTGAATTTCATAAGATTTCTCCCCGCCCAACTCTCTAGCATGTCTAGGTCTCTCT
>NW_009702009.1:12553-18964 GCF_000703405.1 Apaloderma vittatum
CCCAGCACCGACCCCTGAGGGACCCCACTAGACACAGGCCTCCAATTAGACTCTGCCCCATTGACTACAACTCTCTGACTTCTTCCCTTCAACCCATGAGCGACCCACCTCACTGCTTCATCATCCAGACCACACTTCCTCAGTTCACCTATGAGGATGCTGTGGGAGACGGTGTCAAATGCTTTGCTGAAATCCATATAGACCACATCCACTGCATGGCCACCATCCATCCACCCGGTTACATTTTCATAAAAGGCTATCAAGTTGGTCAGGCATGACTTCCTCTTGGTAAAGCCACATTGACTGCTCCTAATGACCCTCTTTTCTTTGGTATGCCTAGAGACAGCACCGAGGATAAGATGTTCCATCACCTTTCCAGGGATGGAGGTGAGGCTGACTGGTGTGTAATTACCTGGGTCCTCCTTCCTGCCCTTCTTATAGACTGGAGTGACATTCACTTTCCTCCAGTCTTCAGGCACCTCTCCTGTTCCCCATGACTTACCAAAGATGATGGAGAGTGGCCTAGCAATGACTTCCGCCAGCTCCCTCAGCACCCGCAGGTGCATCCCATCAGGGCACACAGATTTATGGGTGTTCAAGTGTTCCAACTGATCCCTAACCCAGTCCTCCTCAACCAGGGCAAATTCCTCCTTTATCTTGACTTCCTGTGGGGCCTCAGGGGACTGAGGCTCCTGATGACAGTCTCCAACAGTGTAGACAGAGGCAAAGAAGGCATTTAGCAACTCTGCCTTCTTTGTATCCTCTGTCTCCAGGGCACCCACCTCATTCACCAGAGGGCCTACATTGCCTCTAGTGTTAGTTTTGTCAGGAATGTAATTGAAGAAGCACTTTCTGTTATCTTTGACCTCCCTCGCGAGGTTTAATTCCAAGGAGGCCTTAGCTTTTCTAATTGCCTCCTTACGTCCTCTAACAACAGTCTTATACTCCACCCAAGTGGCCAGCCCCTCCTTCCATGAGCTATAGACTCTCTTCTTCCACTTGAGTTTCTTTGGTTAACCATGCGGATCTCATGGCTCTCTCTTGATTTCCTACCTGCTGGGATGCACTGATCCTGAGCATGGAAGAAGTGGTCTTTGAATACTGACCAACTCTCTTGGGCCCCTTTACCTTCTAGTACCCTGTCCCATGGGGTTTCCCCTAGCAATTGCTTGAAAAGGCCAAAGTTGGCCCTGCTGGAGTCCAGAGAAGCAATCCTGCTTGGTATTCTGTTCCTTTCGCACAAGATCCTGAACTCTACCATCTCGTTGTCACGGCAGCCGAGGTTGCCCTCAACCTTCACTGCTTCAAGCAGACCTTCCTTGTTGGTGAGCACAAGGTCCAGCAACGCTCCTCTCCTGGTCAGCTCATTCACCATTTGCATCAAGAAGTTATCACCGATGCGCTGGAGGAACCTCCTGGACTGAGGATGACTGGCTGTGGGGGCCTTCCGGCAAATATCCGGGTAGTCGAAATCCCCCATGAGAACCAGGGCCTGTGATTGAGAGGCTACTGGCAACTGCCTGTAAAAGGCCTCATGAACTTTCTCCTCCTGATCAAGTGGCCGGTAACAGACACCCACCACAGTATCACCTATGCTAGTCTGCCCCTTCATCCTCACCCACAAACTCTCAACTTGCTCCTCATCCACCCCTGGACAGATCTCAATACATTCCAGTTGCTCTCTCACGTAAAGAGCAACTTCACCACCTTGCCCTGTTGGCTTGTCTTTCCTAAAAAGGACAGAGCCATCAAGGCCCACATTCCAGTCATGCGAGTTGCCCCACTATGCCTCTGTCATTGCTACCAGGTTGTAACACCTTGACTGCATGCAGATTTCTAACTTCTGTTTGTTGCCCAAAAAACTAGTGATAGAAAATCCATTGAGATGCTTCTTTTAGTAGTAGGTTCAGTTATTATTTGTTATTTCTGTTTAAAAAAAGATACTTGGTTTTGAATCAGGATTTTTAGGTTTTATTTTTTTTATCAGATGTTGCTGAACTCCACAGTAGTACAGCTTTGAAGTGATGGGAAATCTAAAGCAAATACATCCTATTCTAAACGCATGCAAGTAGTACTTGTACTGGTGTGTAACTGAATATTTTAAGATTTTTGTGTAGCAAAGTATCTTAGTAGCTCTCGGATTAGAGCATTGGTTAGAGATTTCTACCCATTTCCTTCTACCTCTGGTTTATATTACAATGCATATTCAACTGCATTTGTTCTTACTTGTCAATTAGAGACTTAAATTTGGAATAAGTAACGCAAAATTTGTACTTACCAAGTAGGTCAATGAATATTTGACTTTCTTTGCTTTTGTAAACGCAAAATTTGATCTGTAACCTGCAGAAAATCTGGTGGCTTTTTTGTTTTGTTTTGGCGCTTTTTTAATATACTTTGGAGCATTTTAAAATAGTATCTGCTTGCATTACTTGTGGTTTGTTTAGGAAAATGGGAAGTTCGAAACATGACTGTAGAAATTACAGTATTGCAGTGGTCCAAAATTTGATCTGTCAAGACTTTTGATTATTTTTTTTTATTATTTCAAGAAGTTTTTAAGTTCTTGTCATTTAAATTTTGATTAAGACCCTTGAAAAGCAGGCATTAAATTAAATTACGTTTGTATCAGCTTTTATTTTGATCTTTAACTCCTCTATTGGATACACAGCTGGGAGTCTGCTGAGAGTAAAAAGCTTGACCAGAAGGGTATTTCCATCCTTTTCTTAAGGTACAACTCTCTGAAAGTACTTGAAGCCAGAAGGTATTTAGGCAAATACAGAGTTCATTTTTCAGAATATTTTGATTTTCATCTTCACTTCCAACTTTTCCTTTGCGGTCCTACTGTGACAGCAGGATGTATGATCTAATCAGGTTTTCTATGTGTGATGATCTCTAATTCTCCCATTATTTCTGTCCAGTGTATGTAGATTTAGCGTGGGAGATGTCTTTCTGTGTTTTGCAACAGGATGAACTGCAATTCATTATTTAAAATAGATGGTGTAGAATCTCATTCCTTCTAAATTTTCTTGAATTTAGATTTTTTTTCTGCCTTTAGGATAAGTTACTTTCTGTTCATGCCTATGTTATGTACAGTGTTTGTCTTCCTGAAATTACGGTTTCCAAGAATATTTTAAGTTATTTTTCAAATGAAGGTGCTTTCAAGGGTATTCGGTTACTTCAAGTCAATGTTACAGCTGAAAAAACAGAAAATCATACTCCTTGCAAGCATGCTCCTTACAAGAATGTATTTGCAAGCTGATATTAACCATCCTAAACTGATGAAGTCTCCCACTGAGTCATACTAAAATAACTCAACTTGTCTTAGTTGTTGAGATGTTAGTCCAGTTTTTCAGAGCTTATCTGTAGCTGGAAATGTAACATGTTGAGCTTGCCTCTCTGATACTTAACGCTCTCATTGCAGGTTTGCTACAAGCAGATCAGACTTCCTTTTACTGTAGTCCCACATAATATGAACTTCACAGAATCACAGAAAGTTAGGGGTTGGAAGAGACCTCAAAAGATCATGTAGTCCAACCCCCCCTGCCAGAGCAGGATCACCCAGAGTAGGTCACACAGGAACGTGTCCAGGAAGGCTTTGAACGTCGCAAAAGAAGGAGACTCCACAACCTCCCTGGGCAGCCTGTGCCAGTGCTCTGTCACCCTCACAGTGAAAAAGGTTTTTTCTAATGTTTTTGTGGAACTTCCTATGTTCCAGCTTGTATCCACGTAGTGATGTAGTTCAACCAAGTTACATGCCTTACATGTGTCTTTTGCCTCATTTCTCTGGCATACTTTAACTGATCACATAGTTGCTCCTTTCTAACTCTTATGTAAGAGATATCTTCAGGTAATAGATATTAGGTGGAAAGATGGTATGTGCTTTCTAATAGATATCATTGGATATCTACGTTGCAAGCTTTAGTGATTCCCAAGAAGCAGACACTTTCAAGGCCTTATTTTGGCATTTTGTGTGAGCAGTGAGAAGGAATGCATGAGTCTGTCCTTAAGGAACTTAATCCAGCCACTAGAATTTATCCATAAAGAAGAGTGATAGTATTGTCTAGTATGTCTAATATATATAGTGCCTCCCATTTTTCACCTTCCTTTAATATCTGCAGTTTGCAATGGCAGTTGCCATCTTACATGTGACTTGACCTCAATCATAGCATTGTAGGACAGTTCTTGACAACATGGGGTTTTTTTCCTGTGGTTCAATACTGTGTTGTCATTGCAGGCATACACAGCTGCATGCTCTCTCTCTCTCTCTTTATATCTGCATAAATATATATATGTGTATATTTATGTTGGTAATGCAGAATCATAGTGATATTGAAACAGTAAAGTACTGTATTCTCAGAGTTATTTGTTGAGCCAATATTAAGTTATTAGAAAGAAGCCAGTCATGCGTTAGTGGCTTTAAATTTGTTATTTAACCTGTGGTTCCTGCAGACTGCAAATTTACCTGTGCCATCGTAGATGAAAATTTCTTTATCTTTGAGCATCAAGAATTACTGCTAGGTAAAAAAACCTAAGCAAAAGTGTTGCACAGAGATGGCTTTGCTGGATATAATTTTTGGTAGAAGAATACAAAGGCCTTTCTACCATGCTACCATGAAATGACTGAATACTGCTTATTAATTTTTCAGGACAGCTGAAGTTTGCAGAAATCATGGTTGATGGTAGTGAAGACCTTGGTTAGATTGACACACATCTTGCATAGGTATCTCTTTTTTTTTTTTTCCCTCCTCGTTTCTTTTTAGTTTCAAAAAAGATTTACTGCACCCAAACCTGAGCAAAAGCTGAAGTGCCTTTCTAGAAGAAAAACTAATTGGTAATTTTGACCATTTTAGAAAGAATTTTTTTAGCAATTGAGAAAATTAAGACTTCGCTATAGGTATCGTAGCTTCAGCAGTCATCTTTCTGTTTTCTAGCACCTTTTCAGATGCAAGTTAATATAATCTTATTTCATGTTTTTTCTAGCTAGTTTTTTAATGTTAGTTTAGTCAACAATATAGAATTTGCCTAAAGCACCTCAAGTCCTGTGGTGGTTTTTCAAAAGTAATAGGGAATAAACCATGTGTTGAATTTTAACTGCGTGTAATTCAGTACCTTTTTTTTTAAAAGCAGTTTAGTGTGGTATTCTGGTAAATGGGTCTGGAAGAACTTAAGGTGTTTTTTCTATCATAAAAGTTAACTATATATGGTTGGCATATAGGTTTAGCCCTATTTTAAGAACTGAGAGAAAATACTGATTATTATTGTTGCTGTTATTATTATTATCATTATCATTATTATGATTATTATTTCATTTTTCACAATCTGGACTGTTGCTTCTGTAATCTTTACCACAGGACATCTGAATGTACTAGTGTTTGTCTCACCGGCTGAAAACCTGGGTACTCTCTGTCCCATCACAGCATCTTTAGAAAGATGAGAAAGTGTCTGTAGACTTTCTACAGCTTTTCTGTTGTGTGACTTTAAGAAATGAGTGAAGATGTGTCAACATTTAAATGGAAGCGAATGTCAGTTAGTTAATTCAAAATAAAAACTGATTTATTTGGCCTATACTGTGAATGAGCTCTTCTCAATTTCTAGTTGAAACGATTGCTGTACAGGTTGAGCTCTACGGTTAAAGCAGAATTTTGAGTGTCTTGGATCAATTCAAACTTAATTCTGGTATCCTAATTCACTAAATATGTAAATATTAGGGGTCACTGGATTGCAAAGATTGAAAACAGACTTCAGAAAACCCTCCAACCTGCTTCTGATGCTATTTAGCAGGGTGAGAAGTGTTTGTACTTGGACCCTCTGAAAGTCTGAGACCCAGTTTATTCTTTGGTGCCACAAGATGCAGATAGTTGCAAACTGAAAACTTTTACCAGCATCCTTAAGAAGGTGACCAAATGGATATGCATCAATTCACAGATGACCGTTTATTGATGTAATAGCACAGTTGTAAATCCAAAGTGTTTGGGGTATTTGATGAATTAATCACCTGAGATAGTTCTTCAGTGTGCTTAAGTTCCCTTTTAGCTTTAGCTAACTGTTTTTTGAATTACTACACTTGGATGCAAAGCATAGTAACGCTGATTAATCTAAAGATGTTGTGAAGCATTGTTTGTTTTCTTTTATGTTAGCAGTTTTTCTGAAAAGATGTGCCAGGTAGCATTTCCCTCTGTTTCCCCTTCTCTCCCCCACAGAGGAGAGGCAAGAGAAGGCCCACAACTTCACAAATCAATATGTTTTGACGGCTTGATAATGATCGAGATTAAGTATTTCCTTAAAATAATCCATGAGTAAAACATGCACAGACTAAATGGACAAGCTTTTCTCTTGGTAAATCCACAATCTTTAATCAAGGTGAAAAATCACCACTTTGAATGTCAGTCTACTCTGTTTGAGGCCTGACGCTCT
>NW_009702009.1:18995-28858 GCF_000703405.1 Apaloderma vittatum
GTTTCGGCCTGGAATATGTCGTTTGTGTTCAGTTTCTCTGGGTGCTTTCACTGTTATTAATTTGTATGTTATTAATAACAGCCTGCATGTATCCTACTGCACAGCAGAAAGCTGTATAGTCACGAGAAGGTTGAAGGGAAAAGCTGGGGACATGTGGATATCGGCAGGTGTTTTCGCGAAATGCCAGTGTTGTCACAAAGAGTAGATGCTTTACAGAGCAGTTTACATTCCTTGCTTTTGATAATTCTCATTTGCAGTTGAAAATATTCTGGGCATGAGGGTTTAATTTAATCTTGTAGCAACTAACTGACCGTTTGGATTAAGTAAATACCTAGCATTGAGAGTAGTTTTGTGTTCTTCTAGTGAACTTCTTGTAAATGTTTTTCTGTCTAGGTATTACCTTAACAGTAAAAACTTCATAACACGTAACTTCCTCTATGGTTTTTTTGTGCTCCTCTCTTTAACCATATTTTTACATACATTGCATAACGTACTACATATTGGATATATTGAACTTCTTTGAAAGTATTTTTGTTGAGAAAAAAACCCAAAACTGGCAAAATGTCAGAAATACACTCATCAGCTGGGGATGAGACTGAGAATCGCTAGCAAGGTTGCTGCGTAAGTGTGATGAGATGGGGAGAAAGTTGGCTGTGTGTGGTGAAGCAGGACCACCTTTGAGTTTAAATTATTATTTTTTTGTGCTCTGCTGAGTCATGGGCGACTTCTAAGGTGATCACTGCCTTTTACCTTTATAAATACAAGCAAAAGCTTGAGATGAGTCAGACTGATCTCAGCTATTATTTGAATAAGAAAACTTACACTTGCTACTGGTTGACTTTTAGTAAGTACTTGTGAACAGTGTTATGTTCATGCATTTTTGCCTAAGAACCTGAATCTGGGCAGCAGATTCATTACATTCAGGTACACTTAGCTTAAAATGTACAAGATCAAAGCTTTATTTTGCATATAACTTGACAGTTCTGGTTGTAGATCACATCTTCAGTGTTTGTGGCAGGTAGTTATTGCAGTAGTGACTAGCACTATGTAAATAACTCCTTATTAGTATAATAAATCTTTTCCCCCTTCTCTTTCGTAGGTAATGTACAAACGAATCCTGCAGCAAGCAGGTTTTATACAGTTTGCACAGCTTCAGTTCCTTGAGGCAAAAGAACTCTTCAGGTAATTGTGTGATAAGAAATGTATTAATTTACCTTCTTCGAATAAGGACTGAGTGGTTTTGGTTTTGAGAACTTAGTCACTTGAATGTTTTTTTTCAAGCACCTGTGTTCAAATGGTTTTATTGGGTGTAAGAACACAAAAATGTTGAAAAAGCTTTGTAACTGAGGAGTTAATGCAACTGATTTTTGCTGTGCTATTTTACAGTAGCATTAAGACTATAATCCTGTAGTCTGAGTGTTGTACATGTAGAAATTTAGGGATTTTTTTACTTTTGGGGGTTTTTTTTAAATGAAAATTTAACACAAGTTTACAATTTAAATATTAGTTACAATTTAAATATTATTCACACAATTGCACAAATTTTTTTGGAGGATGCTGATACTGAATTTGTTTTAACACTTGTTCTGCTAGGCCTTTTGCAGATTATTTGTTCTGATTTGTTCTGACATGTTTCTGATTTAGCTGTTTCAGCAAGTGCTTGCCTGCAAATTAACCTTGGTATTCCACTTCTTTAAAAACAAAACAAACAAACCTGATCATTGTCTTTATTTTACCTAGTAATTTCATTTCTGCTAGCTGTGCCTCATTCTGTGATGGGGCACTGTCCAGAGTTAGTGTAATCTGTGCAGACTACATAAAATAACTCTCCTTATTGTCCTCTAAAATACACTTTAATTCTATTCCATAGACTCAAAACTAATTTAAGGTAAAACAATTTGTTGTATGTTCTAAGTGTGTGCAGTATAAGAAAAGTTGTCCTTGGATTTATAGAAATGTAACAAGGAGACCAAAGCTTTGGGGGATGTTACTACTGATGAGAGACTTTGCCATTTTCCTTCCAGCTTACCAGGATAATCGGAGGCACTGGGCTTGAACGGGCAGTGTACACTGAGTAATTAGAGAATGGCAGGAAAGATCTGAACATCATTTAATGGCAATGTGTTTTGGCCACAGCCACTTCTGTATCACCTTTAATTTTTTTGGCATGAACAAGCAACTTGCAACCTTCATCCTCCCCTTGATCTTCCAGACACTAGACTGAGTCGCAACTGTGTTATGTATCTGAAGTAGAAGTACAAACTGTTCATAGTTAGGAATGTTCTCACAAGTGGGAACCGTGGACTTTTTTTTTTTTTTAACGTTTTTTTTTTTTGTAAAATGGCTTGTTGAGGTTGTACTGGCTATGAATTGTCTTGGCCAGACTTGTGTACCTCTGCAGCTGTCTTTTACTATGGCTGATACTTCAGCTTCTTTTCTATCACTTTATTCCACCCTGCCTGGCAGTAATTTTCTGTGGGGTCTAATCTGGGGGCCTTGCCTTGCTGGTAGTGACTGGAGAATTTTTTAAAAGCAGTGAAAAGAGGGAGATGTATCCTGCAGTGAGCTCCTCCAGCACCTTATGGAAGGAGCCAAAATCAGTTTTGCAGCTTCCGTCCAACTAGGAGTCCATCTGACAAATGAGCTTTAATGAACAGGATCATGGAAGCCTCTCTACAGAAGGAAACATCCTTCATGAGAAAATGTGATGTCCAGGCCTGAATTTTGGAACATGCCAGGGTCCCTTCCTCTAAAAGCTACAGCTCCAGAGCAGAAGAGCTCTTCAGGAATAGCTGAAGTCTGCTGTGGGTAGAAAGCAAAGTTAAGTTTTCTCTGCTTTTCTTCTGGTCAGACATACATAAGCTATTCAGAGTATTTTTGTAACTCTGAAAAAATCCTTCGAGAATCCAGATTCCCTGATTTTCAGCCCTAGTGAACACACCCAGTTCAAGTAATATCTGGTTATGTCCCAATATGCACTCAAATAATCTTGTTCATTTTAGACTTACTGATGCTCAGCAGA
The DNA here is from genome assembly GCF_000703405.1 of Apaloderma vittatum. Classification (NCBI taxonomy): domain Eukaryota; kingdom Metazoa; phylum Chordata; class Aves; order Trogoniformes; family Trogonidae; genus Apaloderma; species Apaloderma vittatum. Next base: position 22,018 of record NW_009702009.1, read on the forward strand.
AAAATGGGGAAGAGCTTGGCAGTCTGTGCAAACACTTCCTCCTGTACCCATGTGTTTCCCTGCAGGTATCTGAAGGCAGCGTTAGTCAGAAATAGCTTCAGTCTTAAAATGCCAAAGGGAAACTTGGTACCTGTTTGAAAGAAGATGGATTTATCAGTGAAACAGAATGACAACAGTGCTTCCGAGAATTTGATGTTACTTCTGGTCAAATACAAAGTGAGGTTCTGTCACTCCTCAGAAAATACCTGACAGTTGCAGACTAGCAGGGAAATGCTTATATAGGACTGAAGATCTCGTTTTCTTGCATCAATAATCCTTTTTGAATAACCTTGCCAAGATATTGTTACATCTTATGCTTAACTTTGTAGTTCTTAAATACTGAAACTTTTTAGCTGAATACTTTCCCGTTAAGTTTCTTTTGGTTATGCTGATACTTCTGAATACCGAAGAAGGTTGACAAAAAAGGAAGGGAAGTGGTAGCTTTTACTCTGTATAGTTCAACAGAGGGAGGAGAACTTTCTTCAGCTGGATCCAGAAACATTTAACTGAGCGAGCTGTCACAGTGGGGCTTTTCTGGTCTGAAAAATTCTGTTATAAGCTATTAGAGAGTTGATTTTGTTACATGGTTGTGATACATACATTATATTTTTTGCTGTTTCACATTGCTGTCCTCAGAAGCTCACACACAGACCAAACAGTGATGTTTAGCAGACTGTTTGCTAAATTCTAGTTGTCTCACCCAGATATTTGTAGCTGTTATGGTGAAACCATTTCTTTCCAGTGTGTGTGGTTATGTCCTTACACTGGTTAGATGTTGTTTACAGTCTGACATGCCAGATACTGGAACTCTTCTAAACTTTGCTCTTTTAACAAATCAAAATGTTAACTCTTGACACAGTGTTGTCTCACCTGGGAAAGCATATAGGAGACATAGCTGAAGTCTCTCTTCCACTGAAAAGATTAAAAAATTGCTGATACTCATGCCTGAAGACATAAGAAGTAGGACTTGGTTTGAGGTTTGCATCTTAAATGTGATTCAAGAACGTAATCTTCTGTTACAGCCAGTGGGATCTAGGCAACACTGCTAAATCATGTAGGCATATTTGACATCTCTGTTATCTGTAAATTTAAGTGTATGAATTTAGACCTAAGTTTCCTGAAACTTGCAGATTCTGCCTGTTGCATTGTTTGTCTCTAGGAAGCCCAAAAGACTTAGCACAGAATTACTCAGAGGGAAGTTGCCTCTTAACATTGACAGCTTGACTTGTCTTAAGAGCCTGTTTTCTACTTTGTGTTAAGTTGCTAGCTATATTTTGCTAAACCTGAGATGCTGGAAGTTGAAGACTCAAAGGTGTTTTTCAAGAGAGGTGAGGTCCTTTGTAGCTGTTCTTTCCTCCAAATGTGGTAGAAAGATCAACAAGGCATCCACAGATCCCAGAAGCCATAAGCCTTGAGATGAATGTTAACCATTCATGCAGGTGGGGTCATTGGGCAGCATTTGGTATTTTTCTGAAGTTTTTTCTGCATGATACTGTGTTTTTAAGGAGGCTGCTTGATTGCTGATTGCGGTCACCGTGGGGAGGGCAGAACTACAATGTGAGCCTGAGTCAGATCTGAGGAGAGAACCGCTGGTGATCCACAGCTCAGGGTTTGAGCTAGCCTGACTTGGAAGCTGATTTTGATACTTCTTTTGGAAACAGACAGTCGTTAGAGCCAGAATCTGTGAAGTTCAGAGGTAAAGTAGCTGACTCCTGCCTCATCTAGGAAGAACTGGATGGCAAGATGAAAGAATGCATAAGTGGTAGCTTTACTGAAACTCAAATAGTTCAACAAAGGGAGGAGAACTTTCTTCAGTTTGATCCAGGAACCTGAAACTGAATGAGCTGTCACAGTGGGGCTTATTTGGTCTAAAAAATTCTGTTTCAAGCAATGCAGAATTGTGATTTTGCTAATAAAGTTGTGATTTATATATTATGTTTTTGCTGCTTTAGTTGGAAAATGTTTTAGAACTTATTAAAAGTAGCATGTTAGGTATATAGCATTTTAACTTCTTCATCCATTGTCATGGTTGTAGTCTCCATCTCAAGCTTAGGCCATCTCCAAATACTTGACAACATAGCCAGCAAGGGAATTAATGTTCATCCGTGAGTTTCTGCAGATTTGTCAAGACTTCTTACTTCTGCATTAGTTTTGAGCAGCCTGTTGATGTTATTCAAGTTATGGCTTGATTTTTATTCTAAAACAAATCTATGAAGCATCTTGGAGGGGAAAAAAAAATCTCATCTTTCTCTAAATAGGGTTAACTTTATAGCGTAATACATCTTGTGGAATATGTTTTATCTGGTGGTCCTCAAGTCTTAAGCTTTCACAGGTAGTTGGCCTATCCAAAGCTGCAGTTAGGTTACTGTAATGAGTTCATACTGAAAGCTCAAATGCTTTTTGAACCATCAGGTCACACCACTGACAGAACTTGCTACGTGATTATTGTGCCTCTTAAAAAAAAAAAAAAAAAGTCCTGGTCTACTTTCGCGTTCAGTTTCAAAAGAAAAGAATTTCAAAACAAAATATCAATTCTGAAAAAAGGGATTAAAAGATAATTTTAACTGCAGAAATCTGCACATGAACACTTTACTCTTGCTTAGAGACTGGCCTTTTTAGTGTGGAGGTGTTTTTTAGGCAACAGGAGCTCTGTGTACAAATCAGAAAAACATGCTATTCAAACCTCTTCTAGGAAGGTTTCCTATGTTCAGGTTTTTCTCTGTTCAAGTTCGTCCTCTGTAGTTCAAGTTGCTGTTCCCATGCGTTGTGGTCACTAGGTTCTGGTACGGAACACTTGTTATTTTAAATTTGCTGTTGCTGCTGTCTCCAGAATTTCATTCTTCTGGTAGAGATTTTTTTGTAGCCAAGGAACAGTATTTACTTTTTAAAAAAAAAAGTTTTGCGTAGGTGTTACCATGATGATGCCTTCTACTGGTTCCTACTTCCTGGATGGTTTTGGAACTGTCTCTCTGGCAAGAAGTGAGCAACTTGGGCTGTGCCCCACTTCTTTAGTTACTTCACAACAGCAGGGAAGGGATGAGCCTGCTTGTGAGGATCTTTCACACTTCATTTCCTGGAGAAATCTTCTGCTTTACCCAGTTCTATGGTTAAACCTGTGTCTTTTTGGAATTCTTTCCAATCGAGGCTGTGAAAGCAAAGCCCTTCTGAGGTTGCTGATCACTGGATAGATAAGAACTCTTTTTTGAAAGTTTTACTTGCTACAATATCTGCTGCATTTCAGGAATGCTCATCTTTAAGGAGCAATTCTGAATAATGTCTTGGACAGTGAAATAAAATATAAATCCTGATTTCTTGCTATTGTTCTAAATCAAGGCCTGGAAGGAGGAAGCATTCTAGCTGCCAAAATGGGGGAGTTGTTTGCCATGTGTGAAAAAAACCTCATTTTATTTTTATGTCACAACATGTATTCTTCAAATACTTGAAGAATATCTTCAATCAAGGCTGACAGAAAAGTGTTTTATGTAGCATATCTATGTTACTTTATCTATGGTTAAAGTATAGATGCCCTTCACATGCGAAGTGGAAAAGCCACTCAGTAGTAGCTGATATGTCAGGTGGACACCCACGACCCGTGCCTGTACAATAGGCTACTGCTTGGTGGTTTGAAGGCTGCATAATTTCTGGTTCATTTCTCAAAACCTCATGAAGAAGTTAGTGAAATGAAGAATCTGGTGCATTTCAGGGTTGGCAAGAACATTTTTATCATCCAAATACATGGTCTGAGAGCTTTAGGTTTCTACAGGAAGTTTCTCTTTTGTATAGAATTACACTTGCACAGTCTTCATAGCTTGTCTGAAAGGGTACAAGGGTTCACGTTCTCCATTTCTTTTTTTTTTTCCCCTGCCATAATGTATGGATGAAATCTGGGACAGTCCTAGGAACTGCACTAAGGTTATTCAGCTGATTTTTTGATTTTTTTTTTATTTTTTTTCTGTGCCACAGAACAGCTGTGGGATGTCAAAAGCAAAAGGCTGGCCAGTCTCTGAGTTCTCAGAGCTTTCAATGTCTAGAGGAGGAAGATTTGGATAGAAATAGCAAAAAATAAAATAATACTAAATCTGTTCTGGATATATTTTCTCCAGCGGAGAAGGCAGTAACTTCCAAAAACTGACAACCTGTTAGTGTCCTGACTCTAAGCATATGTGAGCACGCATTCCTAGTATGTTATTTTTTTGTGCCTATGTATACTTTTTCTTTCTTTTTTGCTTCATCTAGTTTGACACTGTAATTGCAGAAGCGGCCAGCTTGATGTCCGGGAGCTGATCTCTCTCTACCCCTTCCTGTTGCCTACTTCTTCTTCATTTATACGGTCTCATCCTCCCCTGCATGAGTACGCGGACCTAAACCAGCTGACGCAAGGGGACCAGGAGAAGATGACAAAATGCAAGCGATTCCTCATGAGTTACTTGAACGAAGTCCGCAGCACTGAGGTTGCAAATGGCTACAAGGAAGATATCGACACAGCTTTACTCAAACTGTACGCAGAGGCAAATCATGAAAGCCTGCTGGATCTACTCGTTTCAGAGAACTTCTGTCTTTTAACAGATAGTGCTGCCTGGCTGGAAAAACACAAAAAGTGAGTGGATTGTTTGAGTGTTTCACCTTTGAGACCAGATGGAAAATTGTCTTAAATGCTATTGGCTTCTAGATGAATGTGTTCAAATACTCGTAGTTTCTGTGCTTTAAGTTCCAAAAGACAACTTTACAAAAAAGTTAGTGAGAAGGTATTAGTGGACAGTCTGAGGTAAAAGAAATGCATTCTGTCTTTATGCTGGTAAATACAGAGATCTCTCTGAACGTTTCTGTGTCCAACACAGAAATAAAGGATTGATACAAATTTTGGAGAAAACAAATAAATATTTGTTTGCCCTTGTGACAATGTGAGGGTTGAATGGACCCAGTGGTAGTACTTGGACAGAATGAAAAGGTGCATGTGCTACCTTAGGTAGAAGCTATTAACCAGCAAGTGGCTTTGAAATTGTGGTTGCTTATTCATGGAAAAAGATCTTACTTTAGAATTGTGTGCTTTCTGTGCTCTCACTCATTGACCAAAGGGAGATTGCCTGAGATGACTGTAAATGGGAGACACCAGCAGGTGGAGAATTGACTGTCGTTAAGCAGGAAACACTAGATAGTAAATGCATATAAAACCAAGTCCAGTCATAGGTAATATCTCTGTCTTGGATTGAATTTCTTAATCTTTAAACTGTGTGGTACGGTAGTAACATTAGGTAAGTTGACAGCAGGTGGAGTCTTCGATTGTGTTTAGATTTAGGGTAGATTCATTTATTTCAGGTGTTCTGTTAAATCCCTTTGATAAGTGTGGTTTGCATGGCAAACTTTGCGAAGGGTAGAACATGATTCCATGAGAACAGCCATTATAGAGCTTTAGCTGCACTTTTATTACAGGACACAAAAAAGACTCTGCAGTGACACTGTACAAAGCTTTTCCTTGCCTGACTTGATTTCATGCTGCAGTAAAGAAAAAAACGTTTATGATAGTAAAACAGAGTCTTGAGTAAAAGCATCATAAAAATTTGATTTAGTGACAGCTGATTAACTGTCGGAGGAGTATTTATTATTTGGAGCTCTATGTTAAGTCTGTATATAAAATTAAAAAAACGGCATGGGAAGCATCTCCAATTTGACACGTCACCTAAGAAAGATGCTGTAAGAAAATAATTATTATTCTGTGGTAATCAAATCATAATGAAATTGGTAGAAAGATCTAGTGATTTTAATATTATATTTTCTTTCTGTGCAGATATTTTGCCCTTGGTCTCCTATATCACTACAATGGTCAGGATGCTGCAGCACTTCAGGTTAGAATACTGTCATCTGTAAAACACTCCAAATACCAGTTTACCTCTGAGATAAAAATCTGAGGTGCTAATTTATCTGACTGAAAAGTACTGGTGTGTGTATGAGAAATGTATGCTGAGCCTGCCTTGGATAAATTAATATGCTAGATGTGAAAACCCTGAAGAGCTCACTGAAGATGACAGCTATTTAGATGCTTGTATGCTATATTTAAGCAAAACTGTGCATACCAGAACATATGTTAGTACTCTTAAAAGTTGGACAGAAGTGCTAAAATAATCAGGAAATCCCTTAGAAAGATGTTTGAGGGACTTCAGCAACATATCCTCTGCTGATCGGTTTGTGTACACACAGCAAAGCAGTATTGTAATCTCAGGGCAGACACTGACAGCAAGTGGGAGTTTATTTCACAGAATCACAGAATGGTTGGAGTTGAAAGGGACCTCTAGAGATTATCTAGTCTAACCCTCCTGCCAGAGCAGGATTGCCTAGAGCACATCGCACAGGAACACATCCAGGTGGGTTTTGAAAGTCTCCAAAGAAGGAGACTCCACAACCTCCCTGGGCAGCCTGTGCCAGTGCTCTGTCACCCTCACAGTAAAGTTCGTCCTCATATTTAAATGAAACTTCCTGTCTTCCAGCTTGTGCCCATTGCCCCTTGTCCTGTCACTGGACACTGCTGAAAAGAGTCTGGCTCCATCCTCCCTGCACCCACCCTTTAGATATTTATAGATGTTGAGGTCTCCTCTCAGCCTTCTCCACGCTGAAGAGTCCCAGCTCTCTCAACCTTTCCTTGTAAGAAAGATGCTTCAGTCCCCCAGTCATCTTCATTGCCCTCTGCTAGACTTTCTCCAGTAGTTCCCTGTCTCTTGAGAGACACTGTCCATCTGATTATAGGCAGTGAGCACAGTCTGCAAGATCTGTGGGTTTTACCTGTTAGTAATCCCTTTGGGGACACTCT
>NW_009702009.1:28871-49887 GCF_000703405.1 Apaloderma vittatum
TAAGACCAGCTGTGGTCTGGAGACTAAATAATTTTGTTAACTCCTGTCTGCAAAACTTCATCTAGAAAAATTAATATGTTCATGATCAACAAATGATGCATATGTCTCAGACCGCATCCAACACCTTAAGTAATTTGCCTTACTTTGTGGCTTTTTGAGTCTGTTAATCATAGTAATACTGTCAAATGCATTCAAGTCAGTTATGTCAACAGTAATTTCCTGAGTAGAAAACCAGTAAGGACAACAAAAACACTATGTGCCTTTGTCACATGCAAGACCTTTTTCTTTGTTTCCAAAGGAATAAGGTTTATTGCTAAACTGATCTGCCAGTACTTCAGGTTCTTTAATCAAGATGAAGGAAGGTAAAAAAAATCAGGGTTTCCCTTAAGTTGTGTCATTTGCTTCTAGTGTTACACACACAGGATCTGTGAAAAGTATAGTGTGCGTTGGAGAGAAGGACTTATGTGAAAAACTTTCTCTGTGATTAGTGTACCTCTTCCTGGAGTATTTGGTCAGTCACTCTCGGAATGAGAACCCATGTGATGCGGCATTTCAATTAGTCGAGTATGGCAGGTGCAAGAAAAGCCAACAACGGCATAAATCTGTTGGCCAGTGAGGCCCCTTGCAATTGGTGTTCCTCAGAGCTCTTTCTGATTCCACAGACACCAGTAGCTAATACCAAATGCTGTAGTAGCTCACATACATTTTGAGTGGGAAGAGGTAGCACATGTTTTAAGCGCTTTAATCTGTGTGTGTTTTTGTTGCAGTTATGGGTGAAAATAGTTGATGGAGACATTCAAGATTCTACACGTTCAGATCTCTATGAATATATAGTAGATTTCCTTACATTCTGCTCAGACCAGGATCTAGTGTGGAAATACTCTGAATGGATTTTACAAAAAAATGAAGAGGTTTGTGATTGGTGTCCTTTTCAAAGAACATCGATATTTCTTCACAGTGGTGTTTGTTCCATCTCGATAGCTAATTGGGCCATTTGTTCAGAATATTTAATGCCAGTTACATAGCGATGAACAGAAGGAATGTCAGTTTTTCTAAGTCCCTCTGTTAACAAGCATTAGCAATAATGTCCTCTTTTTGTTCTGAAAACCAAGTTTAGATCGTTTTGTACAATGGAAGATACAGGGTGTCTTGTTACTCTTCGTACTAGGCAAGGTAACTTTCAGATCATAAAAAAGTAATAATAAAAAATCATCTAACAGGTTGCTGCTCTTTCTTTTTTTAAATAAAAAATAATAACAAGGTGTATGGGCTAGGCAATGTATAAACCAAAAATTGAGGTAACAGAAGCAGGAGTGAGAAAGAGCGCAGTAAGCACCAAGTAGTGGTGCTGGTGGTGCTGAGTGGGGTTTTGTGTTGTTTGTCTTCCTGAATAACATACTAACTAATCTGATGGTGCTGTTACATAAGCATTTAAAACAAAAACATAATAAAATTGTTGCCACTGAGTTCCTAAATGCAATTAACTCTTCCTAGGTTGGTGTACAGATTTTCACTAAGAGGCCTTTGGAAGAACAGGAGAAAAACATTAATCCAGATGATATCATCAGTTGCCTTACCAAATACCCTAAAGCACGTGTTAAATATCTAGAACATCTAGTATTGGAAAGAAAAATAGAGGTGAGTCCTACAAGAATACTACAAATAGGCATAGGATTTGGCATGCAGACTATGATGAACAACTCGGGGAGGGGAACAAACAGACAAACAAAACCTCCACAAAGTCCAGAAGAAATAAGCATAATTTGAAAGCTTTGGGGTGGACTCAGAGTAGGGAAGGAATGACTTTAGGATTAAAGTAGGTAATGACGAGAGGATATCTGCATTATATTTAACTTTTCAACTCTTGTGGTGGCAAGACAGTTGCTAATCTCCGCTCAGAGTTGTTGGTTTTGGTGGTGTTTTTTTTGTCTCATTCTTGCATACTTTTCTGTTTCACCGATGAGGCTCAAATCCCCATCTGGGAAGGCCATAGTAAAATGGTCAGGCAACTACTAATCCTATTTTGCTGTTGCAGCAATATACTAAAATTGCTATTTTGGTGTTTTACCAATGGGTCTGTTTTGTTCTGTCCTTCTGGAGAGATTTCAGCAATTAATGATAGAATTAATTCATACACTGTAGAATTCCAAACAACTCTAGATGTGTTCACAAGTCATAGGAGACCGTGTATTCTACCCCTGGGTTTTCAAGCACAATTCCATTACATGGATATAAGATGTTTTGAGCACAGAAGTTTAACCCGCAAATAAAGCAAGAAAATGAACACCGAAAGATCTCAGCAGAGCTGATGATGAGTTCGCTAACTTACATTCTTCAACTGCACGTGCTAGACCAATGGTTTTGATCTGTCGCTGTTATAGATACATCAAGGTGGCACCTCTATGGATGAATGTATGAGTTTCTGATGTCTTGAATATTTTCCAACAAACTTTTTGAGTTAAATGTAGATCCTTGTAGAATATTTGTAGTACAACTAATTTAATCTAGTCTGCCTCCTAGTAGAGGCTGGGTTATAAATTGATTTAGCTTTTAGAAAGCACTAGATTATTGTGAATGCTTTAGCGAGAATGTTTCAGACAGTGAAATCATCAACTTGTTTTGATGAATATTGCATAGTGGTAATGCGAAAAGCACTGTGCCTTCAGGTTACTTGTCTGGTGGCTTTCTCAAATGTTATTGCAGAAATAGAAAAGGTCAAATAACATACCTGAATATGAGAAAGAATAAATTAGATCAAAATTACTCATTTTACAGGAAAAATAAAAGGCAAAGGCACGATGGATATCATACCTGTGCTCAAAGGAGAATGATCTGCTTTACTATATCAGCTTTCATTAGGTGAACTTCTGAAAGGAAGTAATTTTTGCACATAAAAAGCTACTTGTAGAACTTGTTTGTTTAAGGTGAAGAGGGATTTAGGAATAAGTTGCTTCATATCTATGTTTTGGGAATATCTCTATTAACGATGTAGAGAATCCTGTAGTATAGGTATATTGTATTTTGTGAGACTTATCTGAATAAGTTGCCTCTCTGCATGAACAAGACTTCCTGAATAATTTGAATTAAATAAATTCACTAAAACACCTTTATATAATTATGTAAATATTCATCACTATTGGTGGAGAGACAGGATTGTCTTTGTAAACTGAGCTTATGTTGTTCTTTTTCATCTATAGAAAGAAAAGTACCATACTCATCTAGCTGTCTTGTACTTGGAGGCAATACTTCAGCTGAAGTCTGTGACCACAGATAATTGTGCAGAAACAACCGAACTGCTGTTTAAACTACGCGATCTTCTTCAGAAATCTGATCTCTATAGAATTCACTTTATTTTGGGTAAGATGCATGCTGGCTGTTATAAACGCTGTATGTCAGTGCCAGCGGGAAACAAAGTCTTCGTAAGGACTAAAAGATCTGAGGTTTCTAGGTGTATTTGGTTGATGGGCTTACCACCTGTACTTCTAACAGACACCAGTTAATTTAGAAAGCATTTTTTATGTGTTTTCTTTGATCTCCCGTAGCTCATGAGCTGCACTGGTATGTTTGCTGCTGCACTGAACACAAGATACCATAAGTAGCTAGAAAAAAATTCTTCATGCAATTATCTTCTTAATTTATAGTCAGTTTATTTTTAACACTGAGCATGTAACTTGTGACAGTCTTCTGCCAATGGAAGACTTAGAAATTTATTTGTTAAGCAGTCTGTTTCTCAGCAAACTGAAGTGAAGCTTTGAGGAAACTCATTACCAAGGACTTGTTTGTTGTTCTGAACCCATTCTCACCCTGAAAGCTAGGGTTCAGGCTAAACAAAAATATGAGCATCTTTTTCGGTGAAAAGTGCAACATGCGTCTCACTGTTGGTATAAGGCAAACAACAGTTGAGCTATTTCTTTTCCTTGGCCAGTGCTTATAAGGGCTAATTTTTAATGTTTCATCCACTGTCCCAGTTGTTGAAACACTGCCACTGAGTTCCTGAGTGCAATTAACTCTTCCTAGACTGGTGTACATATTTTCACTAAGAGACCTTTGGAATAACAGTCCACTGCTATCCACTGTCCTAGTGGATGAAAGGAAAATGACTTTCTTGTACTGAAAAATATGAAATGTTTTTCTGAAATTTAGTGGAAAAAACTGGTGAGTGTGGAAATAAAAATAGCTGACTAGCAACTAAAATAATTTACCAGTGTTTAATGTCCCCTTGCCTTTCCAGTCAGCAGAACATTATATGACAGATAATGTACAAGTGTAACAGTCACTGAGACTCTTGCTCTTTTTCATCTTTCAATTTTTAATCAAATTTTTAAGGACTGGAGTTACAAGATGGCTTATTCTCTTGAAATCCATGTACTCCAAAACACAGAATTTCCTACATGACAATTCTTACCTTACACGAAGGTAAGATCCATGCCTGTGTGTTTCTCCTTGGTAACCAATATATTTTGGAGGAAAAAGACCTATTTCCATACTTTTCACAGAGGCCTATGCCAAATTTTTGTCACCTTTACAGTAAGCAATTTCTACTTTATCTTGAAATGCCAGATGAACTTGTCATTCCCCCTTCCTGACGCTGACACTTTAAACTGTCAGACTGGATTCACAGCTTGTAGCGTCAGTTTTTTAAAGGGAAGCACTATTTGATCTTTATTGTCTTTTATGGACTTCCAACTATTCTGACATCTTCTATAATATTGGAAGAATCAGAATCACAGAATTGTTGAGGCTGGAAAAGACCTATGAGACCATCAGCCTATGACCCAACACCACCGCATCGGCCAGACCAGGACACTCAGTGCCACATCCAGCCTCTCCTTAAACACCTCCAGGGACGGTGACTGCACCACTTCCCTGGGCAGTGCATCCCAGTGCCTGAGCACCCTCTCCGTGAGGAAGGGCTTCCTGAGATCCAACCTAAACCTTCCCTTCCCTAAACCTTCCCCTTCAGACCATACCTCTCATCCTGTCACTGGTTGCTCAGGAGAAGAGCCCGACCCCCACCTGACTGCACCCTCCCTTCAGGCAGTTGTAGAGAGTGATCAGGTCCCCCCTGAGTCTCCTCTTCTCCAGGCTGAACACCCCCAGCTCCCTCAGCCTCTCCTCACAGGACTTTCCCTCCAGTCCCTTCCCCAGCCTCGTTGCTCTCCTCTGGACCCGCTCCAGCACCTCAAGGTCTTTCTTGCAGTGAGGGGCCCAGACCTGCACACAGGGCTCGAGGGGAGGCCTCACCAGTGCTGAGCACAGGGGTAGAATTACAGCAGAGGTTAAAAATATTGTGGCTTTATCTTACAGTTTATTATACATGGGTGCAGAAAATGTTCAAGACTGACATGCCAGAGTTTAAAAGATGCCAGTGACTATTTTTTTTTACCTGCTATTTAGTGATTTTTTTCCTGTGTTTTGTGGTGTTCTTTTTTAGAAATGTGTTCCTATGCACCTAGACATTCTTCTTTTTATAAACATCTGTCTTCAGAGCTGCTGGCAGCAGGGGTTGAATTCTGTGGGCTTGTTTGCGTTGGCTCTGGGCTGAGCAAGTATTGCTTCATTTCTCATTTGGCAGACAAAATCCAGGGCACAGACCTTCATATGGAAAGTGCGATTTTATACGGGAAGCTAGAAGAACACGAGAAGGCTTTGCACATCCTCGTCCACGAGCTGAAGGACTTCCGTGCTGCTGAAGAATACTGCGTGTGGAACTCTGAGAACAGAGACGTGCAGTACAGGCGGAGGCTTTTCCATCTCCTGCTGTCGGTGTATCTAAACCCGGGCGCTTCGGATCGTGCGCTGGTCGTGGCCGCTGTCGACCTCCTGAATAACCACGCTACGGAGTTTGACGCGGCTCTGGTGTTGCAGGTGGTGCCTGAGAGCTGGTCAGTGCAGCTCCTCTCCCCGTTCCTGGCCGGAGCGGTGAGGCAAAGCATTCACACAAAAAGGATGACTCAGGCTGCGCTTGGCTTGGCACAAGCTGAAAACTTAATTTACAAACACGAGAAGGTAGGTTGTGGGGTGGTGTTTGGTTTGTGGGGTTTTTTTGTTTTTTTTTAAGTAGAGGCACCTTGTAACTTTACAATGTAGTCCTTTGATATATTAATCAGAAGAGGTGTGGAAAAATTATGAGATGGTTATCTTCATATCCTTGGCAGTTTTACTTGCTGCATTCATTAGGGTTTTTTGCCGTGACTGCTAGATTCAAACTTAATTTTATGCTTTCTCTGCAAAACAAAAGGGAAGTTAGGGGCCCCGAAGCAGAAACAGCTTTGAACTTCTGGGCTGAACGAAAGTGAACTTGGGATTTTACAGATTAAACGAGATTCTTGCAGAAGCTTTAAAAAATGTGAGGCAGTGGGGTTTTTTCACTAGAGTTGAGACCTGTCAGAATTTTGAAAGAAGTTTGCCCAGCACTTACTATTAATTGTAGCTTGTTAGTAGCTTTTGTTAGTGGCAGATTCACTGGTGAAGCTTTCTTCTATTCCTAGCTAAATCTGTGTTGCTTGAAGTTACTAGCAGGTTCTTAAATCTCTTTAATTGGAACTAGATAATCCTAGAGATCTTTTCCAACCTTAATGATTCTATGATTCTGTAATTCTTATGACAGTATATCTAGCAGAATGTCTTGAATAAAAATGCATCAGTGCTCAGCTTGCTGTGGAGTTGTCCTGTGACCTTGTTTAGGAAGCTGCATTAGGTTTTCAGTTGCATTAAATATGTGAGTCCTTTTCTTAAACATGCGAAGAAGAAAAAGAAGAGGGAGGAGGGGAAAGCAGTGCTTCAAAGGAAGCTTGAAAACAAGCGAGTACGAATGTGGAACTTGAATTCAAGTTAAATAGTTCAAGCTATCTTTTCTTAGTAACTTATTGTTGACCTGATTTGTCCATTTGGTGCAGCTGAAATTATATGCCTTGTAATTTCCCTTCCTTTCTCACTAGATTCATGATTGGATTTTTTTTTTTTTTCCCTTCTCTTCAGGTTAAACAAAAAGGAACCCCAATTCTTCTTTCGGACAAAAAGGTCTGTCAAGTGTGCCAAAATCCTTTCTGTGAGCCTGTGTTTGTAAGGTACCCAAATGGGGGCATGGTCCACACACACTGTGCTGCAAACAGACATCTGAATTCAAATGTGACTCATCACTCTTCCAGCTCCAGCAATCAGACTTGAAATATGTTCCAGTCCCACACATTCCAGTGACTTGTACCCCCTTGAAAGTGGGCTGGAAAAAAAGAATGAAGTGCAGCTACTTTAGGCATAAATCAAGATGAACAGTCTTTGGGTTATGGGAAGAATTCCAGTAAATACAAAATATCGCCACTTATCTTTTTCATTTCTAATGAATGTAGATAGAAAAGACAACTCACTACCAGAAATGGAGAGGTGCAAATATAGGCTCTTCTGTATATAGTGATAAACAGTTAAAGAAAATGAGCCTTTTCTTCAGAGTAGGGATGAATGTTATGGAGACAAGGCGAACAGTTATTTTAAGAAATGTCACTTTGCACTGAATGTGGTGTTGATAAACTTGTAGAGGTGGACTTGGAATTCTTGGAGCGTTATGTGACAAGACTGGCATCGCACAGATTACCATCAAGGCAAGACATTTGTTGCAGCGTGTCCTCTTTGGGCTGGATTCTCTTCCCCAGGATTACATTACAAACTTGATTTCTGCTCTACAAATCATTGGCTTTTGATGCACTTTTTAATACTTTCCCCCTGCTTCCCTCTCCTCTGCTTTACAGAATTTAAATGTAAGCACTGGTCTGTTAGGTTTCTGCTCCTACAGTTACTGAGTGGAAACCAATAGCCTCAGTCACACAGTTGTGCTTGGAAGAAAGGAAAAAAAAAAGTTGGATTGTTTGGTTAGACTTAAGTCACTTTTATATAGGGGAAGAGACCTTAACTTTAATATTGATTTATTTATTAATATGCAAATACACTGTACATACAGTTGAATAAATTGATCTTGTATCATTCTAGAATTTCTTTGGAGGATAATGATGTAGCTGATACATGAGTGTACAGGTATGCGATACATGTTTGCTCTAACATAACTTAGGTAGGTTGGAACTCCACAAGAATGGGATTTAGTCCTTGTGAGTGGCTTTGTGCCATCAGAATCCCAGAAGGAAAGTGTAATTGAGAAGAAAGCTACAAAAGTGCACTACAGGGGTACTGAATTTGTTCTAGTCTGCTAAACATTGTGTAAACTAATGTTTTTCGCATTAAAAAAAATCACTTTACTTGGCTGCCCTGAAAAGTATTTACATTGCTATTTAAGAAGCAGCTTCCCACAAGAGTTTCAAAAATTGCGGCTTTTAATAAAAGTTTTTTCACAGTCAAAGCATTTCTTTTAATTCTGTAAAGCTCTAATAAATACCAGACTTACTGGCGAGCATGGAATTGAATTGGTACGGCTGCTCCCCATTCCAGGTCAGAGCAGAGACTTTAAGCAAAATGGGATACCTGTGGGCTATCTTCTAGATGCAGGCTCAGCTGAGGGCTCCTGATACGGAAAGGTTGGTTTATGAAACAGCCTTGAAAGTGTCAGGCTGCTTCCAGGAAGGGGCAACCAGACTACAGTCAGGGGGGGAAAAAAATGTCTGTTTCTTTGTCTTTTCTTTGGATCTTTCATGAGTTTGAAATTAGAAAAGTTTAGCTGTTGTGTTGGGTTTAAAAAAAGGAATAAAGAAGGAATTGTGTAGTGCTTTCCAGTAAGATGTGTAATGCATTCAGTGAAAGGCACGTTTAGGAAAGATAAAAGTGAGAACTTCTGACTTAATTTGGACATGATTTATTCCTCTGTGTTGCGCTGGTATAAGCAGATTCTCCTGTATCTTGTATTCATGGTTTTGAAGCATGGTGTGTACACCTGGCAACGATGACATGCAGATTTGGAGTTCCCTGTCCTCAAAATACTTGCCGATAGAGATTTTACAAAGATTTGATAAACCTTTTGCATACAGTCACGTGCAATTCATAAAAAATATTTCCTCTTGCTGCAAGCACCCTCAGTATGCTCTGTATTCTACCTAATAAGGAGGTACTAAAACAAAGACCACTCTTCATTATTAATTCTGGCCACTACATAGTGATGAGCTTAGTCTTGTCAGCTGATGTTGCAGCAGAATAGAGATCATATCGTTCCAGATCACGAGAAAATTCTTAATTGTAATTGCATTAAAAGTTACATGTGTAAAAGAATAAACAATTCATTATTAATGTTCAGGTTTTTTTTCCAGATCTGAGCTTTGGCTAAAATGCAGCAGTAACAGGAATTGTCCATGCAGAACTAATACAGAAATCTGAGTAATGCAAGGTAGCGTATTTGCAATCACACATGACCAAAAGAGTGATTAATCTGAAGTTGAGTGATCTAATTCTTTTAGCCTCCCAGAAAAGTAGACTGAAAAAATACAGACATTTGATGCCTGTTTCTTTGTCAAATTTTATATTAGAACTCATTTGAATGATTTAATGTGATAGTTCAATGGATAACAAAAAGAAAAAACCCCACAAATGGCATGAAGATAAGGTAAAGCCAAGAGCTCAGTAGGTGGAGGATGCTCTTCCAGTGTGCTTGAGCAGTTGGGATAATCCTCGACCAGAGGAGATGGCAGCCTCTTGTATGTGATGTTCTGTCTTCGATCACCAGGAAGTTTATGGAAGGTGTCTGCGATGAAATTCCCTTAGGCAGGACAAGCACAACACCCCTTGGGTAACAGAACTTCACACCGGAGAACCTCAGGTCATTCCTCTTCTTATTTTGATGCTCTCAGGTTGCCTGTTCCCATGTTCTGTACCTGCAGTTCTGGGACAGCACTGCTGCCCTGGTCAGTTCTTGTGGAGCAGCAAGGAGGGGCTGAACGGTGATCTGGGGTTTCACTGCTGACTGGATATACGAAGGGGGAGAAGCAGGCAGGAGGAGTATTTCTTGGAGCATCCTTCCAGTTTGGAAATTAAATGTGTTCTGAGAGTTTAAGCCTGATCCAATCCTCTTCTCTCCGGTTAGGGAATGTGGTGTCTTGGGCTTGCCCATGGAGAGAGGAGATTCTGTCAGGATATTTCTTCTTAATTTAACTCTTGCTCCCCCTGCTCAGTGAGTTTCCTCCAACTTTGTATGTGTGAAAACCAAAACAGTAGCACAGGAGGAGTTTCTTACTTATTTTTTTATTGTGACAGTGTGTGTGTGATTCAGGATATCGTAAATGAGATTAGTCGCTCACACAGATGTGTTAGCAGATATTGAGGCACATTTGTTTAACGTGTTTCTAATTACAGAAATATTGAAGCTCTGACTTTTTTTAGCCATCCTCCATTACAGTCATTGATAACACAAAAGTCACTTGGTAAACCCCTTCCTAATCTTTAATATCTCCATGCTTCCTCACATAAAAATTATCTATTATGTGTACATGTACACATAAGCAGTTTTTTTCCCTCCAAGTCAAAAAAAGAGGAAAAATACTAATGAGAATAAATTGCCCAGAATCTGGCACTCTGCTCAAAGTGAGATTAGTGGCTGTACGTTTACAAGAGAGAATGCAGCTAGATCTTTTCTGTGATTTCAAGGGCTAAGTTACTGCCTTGATAATATTGCAAGAATACTAATCTCAGTGTCTGAAGAATTTAATAAGCGATTGGGTTTTGTTGCACAGAGCTCACCAGAGGTACCCCTGGACGTGATTTCTTCAGGCAGCCCGTGCTGCGGGGGCTCGGGTTACAGTGAGAACTTCTCTCTCCACTCCCCATCTCCAAAACCTTTCCAGCCGTTGTTACCTGATTAATGTCACTCTTCTAGCATTTGATTGATGTGGGTGTAGATCTTGAGAGTTCTCTGTGGACTCCTGAGCACATCTGTCCCTGTTCAGTAAAATGTGACTTTATTGCATCAGCCACATGAAGCACTAGTAATACCAGCTGCAGAAAGGTGGGTGGTAGGGGTGGAGCTACACGTGTGTTGTCCAAGACCCTTATTACATGTTTGAACACACAAGCATTATCCTGGCTCAGGCTGGCTCTTTATACGAGTATCTTTTCTTTGCAGGACTCCTATCCTGAATGACATTAAACAAATATTTAATTTTATACAGTTTTATCAAGAAGTAATGTTTTATTTTACTACTTTTCCCAATTTGCTGCAGTCTTTATTCAGCATAGCTCTAAGTGTTTATTAACATCCTGCTGTTCGTAATAGGCAGCAACTAATACATTTTCATTGTGAGCTCTCCTCCTGTTGCCTATATTTACTAATTAATTTTTTCTCTTGCTGTACAACACTTTGGGGCATATGCCTTGTGAACACTGATAATTAAATGTGCTGCTACTTCTGAAGGGAAAGAAGAAAAGAAGTTAATGACGTTCTGTAATGTCTGATTGATTACAAAACAAGTTCCCCTGCAGTAAAGTTGTTCAGATAGAAATCTGTACTGTTAATGCTTTCTGACTTAATGGTTATGTTGGTGAACATACACAACAGTATGTGGAATGTACAAATGTATAAATATGTTGGTTTTTAATTAAAAAAAATCTTTTAATTATGTTTCTGTCACTCATTCGTTGATATGTAAGCCCTGGGATGTGAATGGCCAAGTGATGGAGGAATTCTTCAGTGGGAAATAGAGGATTGATCTGGGTGCCTTGACAGAGGTGGTCGTGGAGTGTTAATGGAGATAAACAGGTGCTCTTAAAAACTAGTGAATTTTACTTTGGGGTAGGAGTTTTGTTGGGTTTTTTTTTTACTTCTTTCTTGACTGAATCTGGGTTTTTACAGATTCAAGTGAAAGCAGCCACTGCCATTACAGCTCTGGAGGATTTTGAGATCTTGATCTGCCTCTGCGTAGCCAAATCTGCTGAGTGACAGGTGTGGGGACATCGTGGAGCAATATGAACAGAAATACTAACGCGTTTTGAGGGGAAGACCACGGAACGAAGCCAGTGTTGATCTGTGAGTGTAGGCTGGTAATTGAGAGGTGTAAAAGCAGATGCAGAGGCATCTGTGGGACTGGGTAGAAAGTGGGCTTAATCTGCAGCGTCTCTGCTGGGCCACTCTTTAGCAAAAACAAAACTGAGGGGAAATTGAGATGGAAGTGCTCCATAGTATGGTAGTATTTATTTTTATTGCAGCCACAAGCAAAGTCACCACCAGAGCCTAGCCCATGTTCCCAGGAAAAGGGGATTACTGTATCCCTGTGAAGTGGAAATGAAGCTGATGCTTATAAATTCTACAGCAGGGAGCTGGTGTTCCCCATCTCCCTCCTCACTGCTCGGGAGTGGTGGCCCTAGCTCAGAGCACGCCTCAGGACCAAAGGGCCAGGTGTCTCCCACTTCCGGTAGAATGGGCCATGGCCACCACAGTGGCACTGCAGGACCCACTGAGGAGGAAGCCACAGGGAAGGGAGGAGGGGAAGAGCTGGTGGAAACCAGTGTGATCTCCAAGGGGAGGCAGCAAGGAAGTGATACAAAGGATGAGTACAGAAAAGAGAGGAATCTGTGTTTGGAACATGCAAGCGTGACCTAATTCAGCTTCTCTCCAGCCCCCGGCTTTGCGTGGGCCTGAGTGTTTTCTCCCTGCATCTTCCCTGACCATTAAATAGGGGAAATACTGTACATGAACAAAACATACTGAGGATGCTGGCTAGAATGTGTAGGCAAATGATGGGCTTTGACTAATGAGAAATAGGGAAACTGGATGAAGTGTCTCTCAGCCCTGAAATACCATCACTGGGAGGAAGTTACGGGAATGTGACAGTAACCAGGCAGAGGGAGAAGTGGTCACTGCTCGGTTTGTTTATTGGCACAGGCCTATGCATCACAAAGGGGTGATATTTTCTTCACCTGCTGCATCCCTCTCTCTCTCTCTCATTGCAGTTTGTGGATGTCATGGTTGTCCTAGCAAACCGTAAAATGGGCAGACATCACTGAAACTGTGGTTTAACTTCGGTATGAATGAATCTGTCACCTCAATCTGTCACCTCAAGTTTGTTCCTTTGGCTGAAGCAGAGGAATATGGGCACATTGGTGGGTACTCAGGTTCCTCTTACAGAGGCTATTTGGGATGCAAAAGTTGGAGTTCAGCACGATATGGAAAGGATTGATGAACGTTACCACAACAAGCATGACTTCGTTAGCTCAGCCAGCCAGAAATATTCCCCGGGTTTGTATTTCCCCAGCCAGCTATCCAGTCAGTGGAGGAAAGTCAATGCAGAAAGCATCAGGGAAAACTAAATCAGTTGTGGCTTTGGCATGGTGGGATTGCAGCTAGTTTTCTCTTGATAGTGGTCCCTGCTAATCATCCAGATGGCAACTCCTTCCAAGAGACATAATCAATAGAGCAGAGCTGAGGTTTGGCAGACATAAGCCCCAAAGGCCCACTTCACTGCAACAACTGTAGCTGCAGGACAATGTAGGGTCAAAGAGGCCAGGGTTGCCCACAGAAAGCTGAACACACAGCAGGTTTTCAGTAGGTAACGAGGCTGAGAATAATAGTGCCAAAAAAAAAAAATCCAACAGCAGTCAACATTACAACATTACCATTGCCTGCAATTGCCAACAACTCCCCGAAGATATGGCCTTGGCAACATGGTGCTTGCATTAAGTGAGACCTGACCATGCCAACGGTTGTTAAAATCCTAGAAAAATTTAGGCTGTCTGGGTTCTCTGGAGTCAGTGTAGTTCAAGATCAACTCAAAGCAGGGTCAGCCTGTGTCAGGTTAGTTGTCTTGTTTTAGGCCGGTGCTGACAACCTTGAAACCAGATGGGGAAGGCCCCTGATGTCCTCTGATCAGCTCTTTGCCTGGAGGAATGTATTGCTTAAACATCTGCAAGACTGTCTGGTGGGTAAATAGCTAAAAAGTGCGTCTTGGAGGGATTGTTTGAGAGGGTTTTTTCAGGTATTACAAAAGGACTGAATAAACAGAATTTCTGGGAAATAACGAGCTACTGATGACAGCTTCAAGAGTGTCTGCCTGGTGCTTCTCTGACATGGAGACGCATACTCAAATAAAATGGAAGTTATTCTTTGAAGATGCACTGAAGACCAGTACAAACTTGAGACTCTCATGTGCCCTACAGCAGAATAACAGTAGTATTAAAAAAAAATTGACTCAGCATCCAGCCCACTTGGCGAGGCCCTCAGACAACTGCTCTGGATCCGTTTGCTCCATCACATCACCCAGCCTGGTTTGATGGCGCTGGTGAAGGTCACTAAAAGAAATCCACAGTCTAAAAAGCACTGGCAGCTTTATATTTCATGACATAAAGAGGTGTGTACCACACAGAAGCGACATTTATTCGGGTCCATCCTTATCACCTGTATGCTTTCTTACAAGAAAATTTTAAAACCTGTGTATGTGCCTGCCGAAAGACGGGTACGCTTTTTGTCTAGTGTGATAACAGAGAATAAATTTTCAGCCTTAGCTAGAGCTGGGAAGAGCACGACACTGTAGAGTTAGCTGCTAACAAGAAGCCCATCTTCTTCCTTCCTGCCCCCCTAGTTCACCTTCAGGACATTTCTATTATGCTTGCTGTCTCACATTACAGTATTTTAAAGTGTGCGGTACGTGTTCATCCAACCTCTGTTTCTGCACATTCATCACATAAGGCTGATTAATATCATCAATATGATACGTAGTGTGTCACCCCTTAAATAGTGTTTTTAAAAAGGTCGCATTACATTCTCCCATTAACAGTACTTTAGAAACACTAAAAAGCACGCCCACAGAAAAACTCAGGGATCTCATGCAAGTGGCCCTGAGGTCAGAAGCCTGGGTGTAAAAATAGTCATGCCTGAACAATTTCAGTGTTTTAAGGAGCTATATTTATTATTTGAGGTTCAGCACAAATCAGATTGGCTTTTACAGAGAGAATGCAGGAAAACAGCTACAACAGAGCAAAAGACCTGGGAATGTCTGTGCCCGGTCGGTGTGTAAAGGCAATCAGAAAGGCAGGGAGAGAGATAAACACTCCAAAGGAAAATTAAGGAAGGAATCAGCACAATGTGCCTTAGCACATAAATTACAGAAATGGTATAAAAAAAGTCCAGACATAAGGCTGGAGGGGTCTGGCAGAATGGAGAAAGGAACAAAAGCCAAGGTGAAAGAAAACGCACCGGCAGAGGAAAAACAAGGTTGTGCAAGTATCCCCCACTGCCCTCTCAGCTCTTAGAGCTGCCTTTCTGGCTGGAGATACCCACATGTGCCCCTGGGGCTTTGGGAGCAGTGAAGTAAAGTGAAATCTCTGTCCTGCTGCTCTCCTCTTTGCCTCCCTGCTCCCCTTGGCTCATCCCCTCTGTGAGTCTCAACTTCACTCTCAAACACAGCGGCTCTCTTTTCCCTCCAGCCTCTCTGGAAAGGGCCAGTGACTATACCCATCTCGAGATGTTTCTTCATACAGCCATAGTGGCCCTCTCTCAGTGATATGTCAAAGTTTTGCCAGGTGGATTCATCAGAAAGGTGACTTATTTACAACTTCCAATATATACAAAAAGGACAATAACAAGCCTACTTAATAATCATGAAACAGAGTTAATGCCATTTAATTACTGCACCTGTACCAAAAGGCAGAAGAAAAAATATAATTAAACTCCAGAATTAGAAGGGGGGGGCGAACTGTCTATTAATAGCTACTTCACCAATAAATATAAAGGTTATAAGTGGATTTTTCAGAATTTCAAACTCAAAAATAAATTTGTAAAAGGGAAAAGGTTAGAGGCAGAAAAATAATAATCAGGCAGCAAAAGGTAAATAATCCATTAATCAGGCACATCTGCTTGAAGCAACAGGGCGAGCAGAATGCTGGTTTCGCTGCTGAGCAGCCGAGGCGGTTCCCGGCAGCAAGTACGGCTCTGCAGGCAGCAACTCTGCCTCTGGCAGCCAGGATTGTCCCCTGTGGCCAGAAGAGACCACTGAAACGGGGTAATTAGAAAGAGACACTGGACACAGTTCCTCTAGGAAATGCTATGCTTAAAGGGGAGTAGCGTATGGTAAGAGACAAAACTCAGCAGATCACGGCTTGACAGATTTCTGTGGAAAATCAGGCATGACTGCAATAGTGAAAATTGTCGGCAAAGGAGCGTGAGTCGGCCGGGTAAGCACTGACACAGCTGCTTCACGTCATCACTGACCTTTATCAGTTTTCTTCTTGCAAAAACAATTGGCAGAGCTCTGACATGCATGAAAACGAAGGATGTTGCCTTTACACTGCAGTTAGCAGCTCAAGGACACCAGCTGCATTGTTTGGATAAGTTTGGGGGTTAGGTCTGTACAGCCAATTAATGGCCAAAATGCTTTTAGTTCTTCAGAATGTGGGTGAGGCTTGACCTGCTGTGGCTGTGCAGTTTTAGCCAAGGTCTCACCTGCTGCTCTGAGAGATGGGGTTTCCCCATGTGCAAGCACCTTGGCTTTGCGAGGCGTTGGCAGGCAGGCAGTAACTGAAGCTGAGGAAGAAAACATGGGTGGGCTTGTGGCTTTTTAGTCTGGAGAAGACTGATGGGGAATCTTACCAGTGCTTATAAATACTGAAAGGGTGGGTGTCGAGAGGATAAGGCCAGTCTTATTTCAGTGGTGCCCAGTCACAGGCCAAGAGGTAACGTGCACGGACTTGAACACAGGAAGGCCCATCTAACCATGAGGGACACATCTAACCATTGAGGGTCACGGAGCACTGGAAGAGGCTGTCTGGGGAAGTGGTGGCGTCTTTGTCTCTGGAGACCTTCAAAACCCTCCTGGACACA
Organism: Apaloderma vittatum; assembly: GCF_000703405.1. Lineage (NCBI taxonomy): Eukaryota > Metazoa > Chordata > Aves > Trogoniformes > Trogonidae > Apaloderma > Apaloderma vittatum. The sequence goes on from NW_009702009.1 coordinate 45,607, forward strand.
TTCCTGTGCAACCTACTGTAGGTGATCCTACTCTGGCAGGGAGCTGGACTAGATGATCTCTGGAAGTCCCTGCCAACCCCGAACATTCTGTGATTCTGTGTGATTCTATGATCTGGAGCCACAGCACATTGCTGACAGAGGAGTTGAGGCCACACAGTTTTGGCACTGGAGAAGACAAATATCCATCCCAGGCTACCACTGAAGCCTACTTTGATTCATATTGAAGGTGTGTTTCCCAGTGTTATCTTTACACCAATTTTTCCCTAATAATAACTCACATTAGGACACATTCTCTGCTGTTCTTTGTTACTGAAGGGTCTCCTGATGATAGTCCATTTTGCCTAGCTTGGAACAGCTGATATGCATATCTCTAGGCTGGATTAAACTGTATTTGTCCTGGACTTTCATGCTCTTTGTTAGAAATTATTAAGTCAATGTAGTCTATTTAGTTTATTTTTAAAAGCTAATTGCACTCGTACATTTATTTTTTTTTTTAAATTTTCACTTTAGTATATCAACATCCTAAGTGTGGAAATACCCAAAATTAGGACATGTAGCAAATTTCAGATACACCTGGAATGGCAGAAAACAACATCTAAAACAACACATAAAAGCAGGGAACTTTTAAACCAGAAGGACTCTGGGAAGAGGATTGCATTGATTTGGATCCCAGGCAGGTAAACTTACAGAAATGTGGCACAGTAACTATACAAAGCTACTCAGCACTGCAAAATTCCCTGTTTTCAGTGAGTGCAAGGTCGAGAAGTGGGTCACATTGCAAGGCTCAGAGAGGTGACTTTCACGCGTGGGAAGTGACTTCTGAAGTCTCTTTCCACCTTTTGGACTTTTTATTATTTGGAAGACAGAAAAAGTTTTAAGAAATTACTAATCGTCTGAGGAAATCTGTTTCAGAGGACGAGACACAGCACAGAAACCTTTTTTTCTGCAGGTTACATGGAGTTGTGCATTGCAAGAAGCTGTGGCAGCAGGAAAGCGTTGGCCTTTGACATAGGTTCAGCATCAACTCCCCTGTCAACTTGTATGGGAAAATGCCAGTGGGCAAATATTTTCTTACCCACGGAGTGAACAGACCCCAGCACTTCTCCAGGCTTCAGTGCAGCCTCTTCTGAGCCCTCACTGCACAGGGAGCGATGGGCACTGGAAAAAAAGCTCTCTCACACCTCACTGCCCGCTTCTGGGAACAGCTGCTGCGTCCCTGAGCTATCACCTCCAGGGTTTTCTATCCATCAAGGCAGTCTATTGAAACGTGAGGTGTCTGCTGCAATGAATTGTTCTATTTTATTTTACGTTGCTCTGAAGCAAAGGAGGCTTGTACTCCCTTGTGTGTCTGCGTTTTGGCCACCCCTTCCTTGGTGTCTCTCCTGAAGAGGTCCTGGGAGCGTGAAGGAACATTCGATCCCCATGTCAACTCAATATCACACAGTGTCTTGACTCAACACATACAGTCACCATGATCCTCAGCTTGATTTATGTTTGTGTGCTTTTCCTGGCAGCCTAATGCAAAACACTCTGGTCTGAGGAGGTTTGCTAAATCAGTGTTTTGCTTTTTCGCATCAGAAGTGACACCAGAAGCAGGGTTCTACTGATGTAACTAGGCAGGAAAAAATGTTACCAAAAAAAAAAAGGATTATATTGAGCAAGGGCCGAAATCCGGTCAATCCCATAAAAACTTTTCCACAAGGTCTTACAGAAAAATGCATTTGGATGAGATAGATCCAGGGGCAGGAGCACCTCTGCTACGAGGACAGGCTGCAGGAGCTGGGATTGTTCAGTCTTGAAAAGAGAAGACTTTGGGGGGGCCTAATAGCTGCCTTCCAATACCTGAAGGGAACCTACAGGAAGGCTGGGGAGGGACTTTTTACAAGAGCGTCCAGCAATAGGACAAGAGGAAATGGATTTAAATTGAAGGAGAATAGGTTTAGATTAGATCTTAAGAAGAAATTCTTCAGTAGGAGAGTGACAAGACTTTGGAATGAATTGCCCAGAGACGTTGTGGCTGCCCCCTCCCTGAAGGTGTTCAAGGCCAAGTTGGATGGAGCCTTGAGTAGCCTGATCTAGTTGAGAGGCGTCCCTGCCCATGACAGAGAGGTTGGACTAGATGATCTCTAAGGTCCCTTCCAGCCTAGGCCATTCTATGGTTCTCTGATTCTATATACAAAAATACTTCCCCATGCCAATTTCTGGTTTAGACTCATAATAAAAGGGCAGACCCCTCTATAGGATCTGAATGCTGAGATGCACAGAAAACCCTGATTTAGCAAAGCACTTACACAGAAAACCAGTATGTTATCACAGTGCTTAGATAATGGTCACAAAGATTTTGCACTGGGGGGGTAAAGTTCTGGACTTAGGAAGGGAAGGTCTTTGGTATAAGAGCAGTTAGTGGGGTTTTTTTGGGGGGGAGAGCCGTCCCTTCAAGTATTTTAGCAATGCAGGACAAAACGTATTTCTTACCTTAAAATTCTTGGACTCCTGAAACATGAAAAATGTGAAGCTCCTTTTCAAGCTAGTTGTTGTGCTTAAAAGACATGTAGCAAGCTATTGAGAACCATTTGAAGGAACATTTCCAAGTTTAGACTACAAAGTCAATGAAGAAAAAAATCAGGGTTGGGTTTTTTTTTGTGGTTTTATTTTTTGGGGGTTTATTTCTGGGGGAAGAAGTTTAGTAATTCTCCCTTAACTCCAGCACTGCAGAGGTATGGTCCTGGAAAGAAGCATTACTCTACTGCAAGTACACCTAACGGGCTACTCGAAGGCTCACAAAAGTGTTATTAAAAGAACTTTTTGGTGCTAGGATTAGAAATTAATTGTTAACAGTTAATTTGGATCACCCATACTAGAGCACGGATATCATTCTCAGTCTAGCTCCTGGGTATTCTCCCTATGAATGCTTAAGGCAGATGATTGTTGAAAGCTATAAAGAAGCTTCATTTATATCTTACATATTAAACAATAATATGTAACCAGGAGGGACAAGAATTTACCAGTATTTCAGGTTCAGTTGCAAACAAATATTAGTTAAACAGCTTAATTTAGATGGTTTTATAAAAAATATTTATTAAAAACATTGTTTAGATGATTTAGAAAACAGAAGCTTGCCCGTTTTAAAGACTTGATATAAAAACTGTAATAATGAACTAGTTAAAAAGAAAATATTAATCCCAGGCCCACTGCCTTGAAAGCAAAGCTTTTTTCATGGTATTAGCATTGCTGTAATAAGCTAGATGTCTTTTCAACAAAGGTGAAGCTATATGAGGTTATCATTACTCAAAAGCAAAAAAAGATTTTGAATTGAAGATTCAAGATAGAAAGTATCCAAATCTATTCAGAAGACAGCTGGAGCACACAGACCTGAGAAGCAGCTATGCTATAAGTGCCAGTTCTACAAAGCCACAGGTGAATATTTAGTGTCACGCTCTACTATAGGGTGACAAAGTCACTGCAGTGACTACGGAAAAAAAGGTGATTAATTGTGACAGCCATGCTTTTCCTGGAAGGTTCACAAGCCAGCTTCTCAAACTGTTCCCATGCTGGAAAGCAGCAAAGTGGGACAGTGTGGTTTTGATTTGCGTGTGTGACCCCCTTCTCAGCAAAATAAAGAGAAAAAGATGTGGCAGACTAGTTTACTAGAAATCTGCTTTTCACTGAAAAAACTCAAAAGAACTGAGAGGTCAGCATAACCACAGCACAGAGGCTTGTTTTTCTTAGAAACTTTTTTTTCCATTTTTATGACTTTACTAGCACTCAGCCACTGCAATTTTAAATTAAACAATACTTCCTAATCCTACTCCTCTACTTGTGTAAATGCACAGCAAGTCTCTTCTGGTAGCTCTGCTAACCTCTTCTAGCGCTATTAACTTTGCCCACGTTTCTATCACTTCCCCCAAGTCCTTTGCCTCTGACACAAATAATTCCCAGTGAAAGATGGCCTATGCTCATAACTGGCTTTTCATCCCTGAATAAGGATCTGTGTAAATTAGATGCTCAGCTAAGTAAAATTCAACTTGCTAAATACCAGTAAAATTACGTCATGGAAACAGATCCTCATAACCTGCCCTTGCGTTTACCCACCTCTTATCAGACTGGATCACAACAATAGCAAATTAGCTTTAAGGGGAAAAAAAATAAAAATAAACCCAACTCTGACAGGGCAAAGATACTCGGGTGATATTCAAATGAACCACTTAACCTTTTGGTCCTAAAAGCTTCCTGCAATAATGAAGCATCAATTCAATGTGCTTTGTTAAATACTAGACAAGA
>NW_009702009.1:49901-98238 GCF_000703405.1 Apaloderma vittatum
GCACTCACGGATACTTAGCAACAAAAAGCCATCTGTGCTGACTACAATCCCCAGGATGGGAAGCGTGCTGTGAATGGTGCTCCAGCCTAGAAAGGCTCTGGTGTACGGGGAAAAAAAATGCACAACAGCCAGTACATCATGGGAAAAGGTGATCCAGAAAGGAGAATAATCCTGTTTGATTATGAGGTTATTCACCCTCCTTCGTGCCGTCCATCCTGTGCAAGCAAAAGGAGAACCAAAGTGAAACAGCTCCACCTGGGCAGGCAAGGAAAACCCTGCCCAGAGTCGGGCATTGCCTGTGCTGCCTGCGTGGTTTGATGAACGGGTTGCCTCACCTCACTCGTTAAACAGAGAGTTACCGTCCTCTAGGTCCTCATTGCAACAAAAGCAGTGCTGGGTAAGCCCCTGAAGCATTGACTCAGGGGCACTGGGGAGAAGGATGTGAAGAGAATGATGGCTTTAAAATATTTGACCAATGAAGCATGTGGACACTGTGTCCAGCTCTGGAGTCCTCAACAAGAAGGACACGAATCTGCTGCAGAAAGTCCAGAGGAGGGCCACAAAAATGATTAAAGGGCTGGAGCACCTCTCCTGTGAGGACAGACTGAGAGAGTTGGGGTTGTTCAGCCTGGAGAAGAGAACGCTCCGGGGAGACCTTATAGTGGCCTTCCAGTACCTGAAGGGGGTTACAGGAAAGCTGGGGAGAGGCTCTTTACAAGGGCACGTAGTGATAGGATGCAGGGCAATGGTTTGAAACTAGAGCAGGGTAGATTTAGACTAGATGTTAGGAAGAAGTTCTTTGCTATGAGGGTGGTGAAACACTGGAACAGGTTGTCCAGAGAGGTGGTGGAGGCTCCATCCCTGGAGACACTCAAGGTCAGGCTGGATGGGGCTCACTGCAGGGGGGTTGGACTAGATGACCTCTAAAAGTCCCTTCCAGCCCAACACATTCTATGATTCCATGATTCTATGATTCTGTGACACAATGGCTACATGAAAGGGATCTATATGCAAAGTGTGCTGAGTTCATTCCCAAGTAAAGGAGAAAATGGAAAGCTGAATTTATTCTATGTCAAAAAATAATTTTTTCTTCTTGTGCTCAATCCAGAAAATCACTGTGTACTCACCTTCCCCGCTGGTCTTTGCTTGCCATTACTGCCTCCCTGTTCACCCTGAAAGCAGTGCAGTTGCTAGCTGGTAGCTAATGCCAGTGGAGCTCCGTTTGTTCCCTAACATTTGATATGAGAGATAAAACACCCTGACAGAGCCCCACTGGTCACCTGAGACACAGAGATCTTAGCCCAGAGCCTGTTAGTAGATCCTCAAAATATCTAAGTCTGAATTTCATTTATTGTATGATCCTTAAAAATTTCAGGATGAGCTTCTGAGCTTCATTTTAAACATGAGTATTAATATACCCATAAATCCATGTTAAAATACTATTTGGCTAGCATCACATCTATTTCAATTGCCTGAGACAGTTCTTATTCCACAAGAATTCAGAATGCTTTAGACAGCATCTGACCAAGACACAGTACAAGTGTCATCTTGTTTAGCTTTAATGATATTGCTCTGGGCAAGGTCAGCAATTTCATATTGTTCTGTCAAGAAAAGAAACTGTTTAAGTAATAAGATCTGAAAGGCTTCAGGCCTTCTGAGAATACTCCCTGTAAGGATCACTGCTGTAGAAAGTCTCAACAGGAACAGCAACAAAAATATGTAGCAAGAGGAACAAGGTTCTACAGCATAAATTTATATTTTTAATTATTTGCAAGTCCTTCAGACTCAAGAAAACATTTTTACAATTTCTCCTGAGCCCTGCAGAGGGCTTCTCATCAGCACTTGGAAATTCAGGGAATTCTTTAGCTTTACAAGTTTCTTGTTTGTGATGTAATTCCAAGACTGTAACAAAGCAGTTCATATTTGGACAACAACGAAATTAAGTTTCTGGAAGCAAACTAAGTTTTACAACCAAAATCTCCCTACTGTGAGCCATGGTTTCTGTGTATCTTGGGTTTCTGAATGAGCTAGTTGATCCTTTCTTTCCAAAGGCAGTCTCTACTAAATCTTGGAAAGTCTATGGAAACTTTGCAGATGTGAATCATAGGAGTCTCTACGCTGGTGGCTTAGAGACTGGTGAGCTGGTTCCCCACTTCTGACGGAAGGTGCCAGACAGAAATACACACACGTTAAAAACAATTTGCAAACAGCAAGAGCAGATTTGCTACAACTTGTCCTGGATCTCTTACTACAAAATTTTTTTTCAACCACTTCTCTACAGTATCAGCTGCTTAAAGTCACCCTTGCCAGCCACAGTGAAGAGCTGAGAATACATTAAACATCAAAACGTAAAGCTGAACAGTTCTTGTCACAGTACATTATGATATGATTATAGTGCTTTTTCTGAATTGTTCCATTAGAAAAGCTATTCTTAGGGGAAAAGAAAAACCGGTTAGGAGTCAAAATATTTGGAAGAATTCTTAGTAAATGCCTTTAAAAGTCTGCCAGAGTAGCTATGGAGATTGCACATATATGGAATTAAAAAAAACCCAAACCCAAACATTTTTATTTTAGTATCTATCTTTAGCCGGTTTTAACTGAAATATTCAGTCTATGTTAGAAATATACAGGCCACCAGAGCAAAGGGGGGGAAAACTATACATTTTTTAGAAATATTCATGGTTTTGACCAATAACAAATTTTAGCGAAATGAACTGGTAATTGAGGATACATGCGTATAGCGAGAAATACGAATAGGCACTAGCCTGAAGAATGAGTAGCCGTGGAAACATCAATCCTACTTTGGCCATAGCAGTACAGTTGCATGAGGTGGAGACAGGACTTCTGACCTCAAACAAATTTTAATCCTAAAGGTAAGGAATGAGCAGAGCTGTTTTTAAGAACTCACATTGCCTCATGCCTGCAAGTTATTTCGGTTATGGTGTCTGATTTTACAGAGGCACAAGTGTCTGTGCTTTATGACTGTAGCGCACAGTCAAGTTCAGAATCCCAAATAGTTAAGTTCAGTAGCAAAGACAACTCAGATCCCAACAGATTCCTCTGCTACCTGCAGATACTCTCTGCTTACTGAAAAAAGGGAAAGGAAAGGGAAAGGGAAAGGGAAAGGGAAAGGGAAAGGCAAAGGCAAAGGCAAAGGCAAAGGCAAAGGCAAAGGGAAGGCAAGGCAAGGCAAGGAAAGGAACTCAGGGAGCTTCAGGGATGTAAAATACTGAGGCCTGGAAACCAAAGACAGCAAAGTCATGGCGAGCATGGTTGCCATCACTGCTGTGGGATATTGCTGGGTAGCAAACGTGGCTGGCATCCTACCATCCACCCTCTTCAGAAGTATGGAATTTCAAGCAAAGAAATGAATCAGGTTTCTGGTTCATTGCCTAGGCTCAGGGTATTTTCCACATTTAACAAATCAACCACCTCCCCAGCCCCCTTAAATCTGTCAGTTTAATGCAAGAGCAAGGAGTAGACTGCAACTCTAGGGTTCTTCTCTTCACACTCTGCCTTATTCTACAGCAGCCTCCCTTTTGAGGCTTCAAAATGAAGTCTGACTGGTGGCTGCATGGTTATCCTTCTCATTGAGTGGCAGAGCATCAGTTCTGTTGTTAATTCATACTCATGTAATCCTTGCAGAAGGGCGTTCCTTTATCTCCTCTTACTTAATCCACAGCTTTGTACGGTCTCCCCATCCCAACTGTACTGGGCAGGCTGTGGTGCTACATGTTGTTCCTGAGAACCACTTTGGGCACTGAGCTGAATTTCTCTGCCTGTCCAGCACTCCTCATCTCCTTTCTGAAGTTCCTGTTAAAAACTGTAGGTTGGCATTAAATTATGGCAATTATTTACCAACCAGGGCTTGATATGTCAATGTCATAACTGCATCACTGTTGCAGCGGGGGAACAGCACACTGCAAAGAAACCGGGAGAGCTGGGCTAGGAGACCAAGGCCAGCCTTCCTCTTCAGAAGCATACAGGCTGTGTGTTTGTGATCCGTCAGTTTTAGCTCCTGTGTCTCCTCTTTCCTCAGCGTGGTCTCAGTCAGGGACTGGCGGGACTGCTGATGGAGCAGGGAACTGCTCCCACTTAGTGTGAGTTGCAGAGTGGCCCTAAGCAAGGACAAGTAAAACATTATAAGCCAAAGAGGGGTCATGCTTGGATATCTGAACTCACTAAGCAATAAATACCTGAAGAACCTGGCCCAAAGTACTAGATGTGAGGTGTTTTTCAAGAGGCTGTAGAAGCCTCTCAGCACAGTTGGGAGTCTGAAGCAGAAATTGGGACTGGCGTTGTGAGTTGCCTTCAGGGGTACAGGCAGTTCCATGGTGTGTACATTGCTGCAGCTCAGGTGTGTTGAGTAGCAGAATCCAAAATGTGCTGCAGGAATCACGGGCAGGCCCAGAGGAGGATTTTGAGCAAGGTTTTCTGCAGCTTTGAATTTGTTGCTCATTTCTGAGCTGCTCCGAGGTGGTATCCAGCATCAGCTGCCCCCAATGGGGACCTGCCCGCCTCCCCTCCCTGCACCAGCACCAGCACCTCTGGGACTCCTGGCCAGGGGCAGACCCGGGGAGCACCAGTGGCTGCTCCATGTCTATGTGGTTTGGTGGGTGATTTCCATATGTACATACATCTGTACATACATGTAGAACCTGCATGGGACATTTGGAAAGTATTTCACACCTAACCTGGGGCATCGCTGACAATCTTCAAATCAGAAAAGTTGTTCAACTCTTAAAAAAGATGGGTTTCAAGTTTCGCTTAAATACGCACTGTGTATTTTATCAATGCGTGTTCAACATAGTTACATGATTTTACACTTGCATTTATTTTATGTATATATCATATGCACCTATATATAACTATAAAATTTTCATTCTTAATGACTGATTTCTATACAGCAGCAAACAAAGTTTTTCAGATTTGGGAAGGGTGAGAGGGAAGGAAGAGAGAAACTGTATATGAACACTTTTGTTTGGAGATATTGAAGGCATTTAAGGGACCTTTAGAAAAATCAAATTTAAGAGACCTCTTGTTCATCTTGCGAATAGTACAACAACAGCTTGCAGGAAATGGTAATTATCTCTTACTACCACTTGCTGGTACCCTACAAAATATTCTTTTAAAATATCTAATGCGTTGAGGTGTGTCAAGTAGCTTTTTCACCACATGGTGTGTGATAAACAGGATATCTCTCGTAATCAGAAATCGTGGAATGTAAAGCATGCGGAATGTGAAGAGTAAAAGAGCAGTGTTTTTCTTTAAATGAATGTAATCAATGCGCTTATTAGTTTGCTGCGGCAGAAGGAGGGAGTGGGTGGGTGTTTCAGAGTTGGCACATGTCTATTTGGCAACAGTGAATAGCCTGAGTGTTTATAGAGAGAGCTCTGTGGAATCCCTAGATTCTGCAGATTTCCTTACCAATTTTGTCTCAGATAATTAAGGATTTTAAATAATAAAAGAAAAAGTTAAAGAGGAAGTACAAGCTCCAGCTGGATCAAATAAGAAATTAAAAAAAAATAAAAAAGAAGGGTTTTTAAAGTCTCAATATCGCCTTAAAACTAAAAATCAGCACTAAAGCACAATTTGGCTCTTAGAAGTAACTATGGAAAACTGGCACCTGCTTCCTCAACAGATCTACTCCCTCGATGTATCCAGAGATATATGTTCTTAAATCACTGATTAAAAAAAGTTTCTACAGCTGTTGGACCTACGAGGCACAACCCATAAATAAGACAGGATTGAACTGGAGACTTTCTGGTCCACAGCTGGCCGAACTGCTTCACTGAGCTTGACCTAAGGTTGGTGTAGAGCTGTCGTCAGCCACAGTGATATGAAAGCAACAATCCCAGAGTCCTCAAATCCCACTCCCTCCCTCAAGTAAAGCAAAAACGTTACAGCAGTCCTCATTAACAAAAATTGTGTGTCGGTTTGCACAAAGGCAATCTAGTCAGTCTTTGGTCATGCCTGGGAATAAGAGCGGCAGACTTCCAGTTGGGACACAGCCTCCCTCTCCTGCCTAGCGAGCGGGGGTTTAGGTAAGATGAGTGTATCGTCTGTGGGAAGAACCTTCTCAGTGAACCACTGGACATAGCAATACAGCCTTTTTCATGCACATGATGTTCCTGCAGAGCCAGCACGGCTGCCCCTGCTGCTGCTGTCAAGGAGGACATGAAGCCACAGAGAAAGAATATCCCTTGTTTATGAGGAAGGTGCTGCTTCCCCATCGTACCTCTCCAGCATTGCTAATGGCAGTGGAAACAAAAGTCCGACCTGCTCTTTTGCCCCACCTACTCTCCTTTCCATGGCCCAGCCCAGCCTGCCATCCTAGAAATATAATTCTCTTTCATCTACAATTCCAAAAAGCCATGCGAGAGTTTTGACTACCAGCTAAAAGTTCTGTAGCTGTATTAGGTTCACAAAGTCCCAAAAACCTGTTGAGCTGAGGTCTTGGAGGGCTGGTGGCCAAGCCAGAGAAGAGAAGGAGGCAGCGCTGATCTTCTCTGAGAGCAGCATCTCTTATCCAGATTCTCTGCTGAAAGCTTCGACGCTGTTAGAAAGACCAAGAGCTAAACAGACATCCAGTGCCATTCCCACTGGTCAAGTGTTACCATAGTCCTGCAGCTCATGGTCAGGCAGTAAACAATTTCTCTAGAGTTACATAGGAGCTCTAGAAAGGAGCAGGAGAGAAACTATTCTCCCATGGCCTAGCCCAGCAGCACTGGGCAGAACTTCTTTGTAATTGCAATATGATTCTGAATTGTTCCAGTCTTTATATGACTTTCCTAAGTTGTAACTATAGCATAGTTATCAAATTAGCTCAAGAAATAGATTTCTTTCTTTTTTTTTTTTTCTAATCAGAAAGAGTAAACTATCTTCCCTAGTTCTAATACATATATCTGTGTAATATCTGGATACATATGTTTGTGTATATACATGTATGCATATTATAACCTGATCAAATGCTACTTAATTATAAAGTAGTAATGTCTGGATGACCAGAGTCTATTTCCTACTTTTACTATGACTGAAAGAGACTGATGCTCTCGTGAAAAGTATTATTTTGCCAGTTACATGCAATTAAAAACAAAGTGAGAACAGCAGCAGTTCAGAACGGGGAAAAATCTGTAAATTGTAGACATGTTGTATCTGGTTTTGTCCGGTCAGTGGCTAAAGGAATTACATAAAATAGTCTATCTCAAATACTCTTTGCAATTTCCTTGAATGTTTGCAGGTTGGGGAAACACCGGTAGGGATCCAACAAAGGACCTCCAAAAGGCGTGGCAAAGCTTGCAGCTCTTTCAAGGCGTTCAGCATTTAATGTCGTGGGGTACTTCCAGCTCAGAGGCTCTGCCAGCTTTCGGAGCCTCATCAGACCTTTCTGTTCACAAACCACAGAGAGCAGAGGAGCCTCTTGGCTCAGAACATTTCTTCCAGTGGGAGGGAGAGGGAGAAGGGACAAATCTCCATCCCTTTTGCTCTCTGGTGGACTGGCAAATCTGAAGAAGCCATGGCAGGAGTGCAACCCATAAACCACCTGTGCATTGATGGGCCTTCACTGAGGATAACAGTCAGATCCTAAATCCTTAAAAACGCAACGGCCATGAAGTCCAGAAGATTTTCACTGACTTTAGATCAGGACCACAGTGGGATATTATCCTTAGGCAAGACGAGACAAGTGTCAGCAGAGGACAGGGGCGTGTGCTCATTCCAAGCTGTGAGGTCCTGTGAAAGTCCCATCCTGCATCCTTTCTCAGCACACTCAGTATCTGGATAGAACGTTTTAAATTGCGTCCTTCAGAGGACTTCCTCAACAACTATTCGGCTTTGGCAGTGACCATTTTCTCATGCAATGTTGACTACCCCTACCATTTCCATGACCATCCATTATTAATAACGGCTGTGCACAGAACTGTGTAGGTGAAGCACATTAATGTCGACACTGCTCTGCGATGGGGGCATGCGAAGCTGCTTCTGTGGGCAGGTCCCTCCCCCCTCCTATTTTGATTTTTCTGCTGCTGTACTTGATGACTAGCAATAAAAATGGGTAAACAGAGATCCAAGGGAAATGAAACTACATCTGTGGAACATTCAGAGCCAAAATACACAAGGTGGATAATTTGCATGCTGCATGTAAAAAGTAGTTACGCAGCTTTCTTCCTACTCTTTACATCTCCATTAAACATAATAATGGATTTCTAATTATACATCCAAATAATAGGCAAGCTGCAAGATGACGGGAGAAAATTGGAAAGGGGGAAAGCAACTAACCAAAGGTACAGATGTAACGAGGGTAGTGACATTTCTATAAAGATGCTTTAATGGTTGTTAAGTAGTCATTCTGAAAAAGAAATTTTTTAAGTGTCCTAACAGGAGTTTTCATTTTCAGACAATTTGCTATGCAGTTAAGTGATGTCAGCCTACAAGCTGTAATCTGCTACAATGACCAAAGAGGAGCAGCTTTCACGCCCATTACGATATATAATTGATTCCTAAATTGGCTTTCTACAAAAGAAACCAATCAGATTTATGCCAAATTCAGGAAGTGGATGAAGTCTTGACTTTTCATGTTGAACATCTGATAAGCTTCATGCTAAAGTAAGGTGTTACACTTGTGAATGGCAAGCTCCTTAGGGCAAAAACCAGCTCCAAGTTGATTATGAAACACAGCATTTTTATCGGCAAATGACAGAATCTGAATCGGACACACTGCTGTAGGGAAGGGGCACATCCTTTGCCCACGCAAAGTGCGAGAACTCTGGCCAGCGGGGTTCCTCCTTCCCTCAGTGAAGCCCTTCACCACCTCAGTCCTGCTTACCTGAGGGCAGCCCAGCTGCCTGCCTCCTACTCACCTGCTGGCAGGTGTGTCGGTGGGGGAGATTCAGGATCCCCATCACTCATGAAGGAAGGGTGACATCCCAAATGGCTGAAGGACTCAACACCACCTCCGTATCCGTTGGTGCCACCGCGTCCACGCACAGCAGCAGTTAACTGCCTGAGCTGGCTCCTCTCGTAGGACCAAGGTCGCGGGTTCGATCCCTGTTTCGTCCCCATGTGCTGCCTGATCTAGTCGAGAGGTGGCGTCCCTGGCGACAGGGAGGCTGGATTAAAATGATCTCTAAGGTCCCTTCCAGCCTAGGCCATTCTATGATTCTATGACCTCCTCGGCCTTCAGCAGCCTTGGAGCTCTAGCAGGTTCAGTTGCTCTTGACCTCTCCACTGCTGCTCTAAGCTGTTTTGCCTCCTACTTTTTGTTTTGTACCTTGTGAGACCCTTATGGAGCATCTCAAGAGTCTTCCAGAGGGTGATGTGCATGCTCCGCATGCTCAGCCCGTCAATATCGGCTCCATCAGCATACCTGATGCAATCGCCTATCCCCGATGAGTTAAGGCAAGAGATTACCTAGTAATCTCGCTGTTATAGAAACAAAGAAGCAAATGTTTTCCTAATTAATTTTTCTAAGTATTGTTTTCCTTTCTCATTTTGCCTTAGTCAAATAAAATCTTTAAGTCTTCCTTGAAACTGGAGTACGAATGAGTCCTTCAGCCTTGGAAGCATGCGTTTAGAGGAGAAAAATAATCTGCCCGTTTGCTTAACCTCTGAAATTAAACAGAATTCAGAGGTAATGTGTGCGGGGGGGATTTAAATAGGTCTCAAAGTGACTTTCTCATGGGGAAAAAAAACTCTCTGAGGGAAGCTGTCTGTCAAATCTACACACCTCTTCAGTTCTCCCAGCAGAAGCAATAGCTAGCACAGAGCTGTCTCAGGGGAAAGATAGAGAAGGGACCCCTGTGCCCTTGGCTCATAAACATCCAAGAGATGTCAGCATCCATGCCAAGGTCTCACTGAAGAACAAGCTTTTAATTCCTAGGAATTTAACAGCAGCTGAGGAGAAAACCAAATTCCTCTCTGCCTTGCAGATGCTATAACCCATGGGTGAATTTTTACTAAACAGCAGATGTTTACTGTATCCCTAAGAGCAGGGAAGCCCTTGCTTTAGCAATGCTGGGGTCCATCCCCACCAGAACTTGCAGCCTCAGTGACAACCTTCCAAGTCTCCCTTCCCTCTTGCAGCGACCGTGGGCGGCCCATTCGTTACTGCCGATGTGGCTGGTAACTAGGAGAGAAATGGCAAGTGGGACTGGAATTGCCCACCAGAAAGACTGCAATATTCAGTTGTTAAACACTGACAATAGTGAAGGTGATTGCTGACAGAGGGTTGAGGGTAGATGCTAAGCAACATGAGGTCTAAACCATTACTGCCCATTTGTTTTGTTCTCCCACGCTGCTTTGTTTGTGTGGGCAGGTACACAGGCAGTGATTTGTGTTCACGTAACACTTAGTAAGCTACTACAACCAATAGCCCACCAGGTGCTAGCAGAGCACTAAAAAATACATTTGCTTCCAATTCTAGCCTGTGAATTCTCATCTGTACATCACACAATACTGTGAAAATTTATTTTTGTATGCACAAGGATTTTATGAATCTGTACAGATAAAAAGCAGTTTCAATAATAAACCCTCCCCTGACTTAGAAAAGATCAATTCTGACATTTCAGCTAAGCAATTATATTTATTAATTGTCCTGGTTTCATCTGGGATAGAGCTAATTTTCTTCCAAGTAGCTGGTACAGCACTGTGTTTTGGATTTACTGGGAGAATAATGTTGATAGCAACAGCTAAAACATCAGTGTTTTAAGCAGTGCTCATTTGAAGTTAAGGATTTTTCAGTTTCCCATGGTCTGCCAGCAAGCAGAGGCACAAGTAGCTGGGAAGAAGAACAGCCGGGGCAGGTGACCCAAACTAGCCAGAGGGATATTCCAAACTGTAGGACACCACGCTCGGAACAGAAACTGAGGGGAGCTGGCTCCAGGGAGGAGCAGATCACTGCTGGGGAACCAGTCAGTGAGTGGTGAGCAACTGCATTGTGCATCACTTGTATTTTCTTGGGTTTTATTCTCTGTTTTATTTTATTATGCTTTATTTTAGATGTTGAACTGTTCTTATCTCAACTCACAAGTTTTACTTTTTTTTCCCCCACCCAATTCTCTTCCCTATCCCACTGGGAAGGCGAAGTGAGCAAGTGACTGTGTGGTGCTTAGTCAGTGGCTGGGGTTAAACACAACATATGTGATTCGTATGAAATTGCTAAGGGTAGGTTTAGGTTGGACGTAAGGCAGAAATTCTTTACTGTGAGGGTAGGTAGATACTGGAACAGGTTGCTCAGAGAAGTTGTGGATGTGCCGTCCCAGAAGTGTTCAAGGCTGGGTTGGATGGGGCTTTGAGAAACTGGTCTGGTGGGAGGTGTCCCTGCCCATGGCAGGGGGTTGGAACTAGATGGTCTTTAAGGTACCTTCCAACCTGAACCATTTTGTGATTTTGTAAATTTAACTTTGTGATGATTGGCACAATGTCAGCTGTTCCACTTCTAAGCTTCACACATCAGCTGGCATTTCTCTGCATAACACTGTAATTTGAGGGTATTACTTATAGATTGAAATTAGATTACTAAAAACTAGCATTAACTGACATTTATTATTTCTCACTAAAATGTGTTTCTCATCAGGAGAAAAATAAATTCTGAAGAGACAAGCTGAATCTAGCCTTTTGAAACCAAATACATTTATTTTCTAATAATATTTCTTATAAATAGTCATTTTTATAGCAACATATTTATCATAATTTCCCAAGAATCTAGGTACCACTTCTGAAAACAGCTCAGTTTCATTAGATTGCAAACTGCTCCATCTTGTGGTAAAAGGGCAGCATTAATACAAAACAGAAACGTTTCCGCTTTACACTGACTGGTTTCCACACTAAAGAAACGTGACGATTACCAGAAATCGATGGCACAGATATATTCCATTTGTCTTAGAGATAATTTTGGTATCAATGCAAAGCAAAACATCATAACATATGTTGACTGGAAAGCACAAGTGGCTTCTTTTTTTTTTGGCCTGCATTCAGAAAATATTTTAATGTTTAAAGTCTAAGCACCTGTCAACACCCAGGACACTTCTCTGAAGTCTTGTTGGCAAGGTAAGTTGGTCCACACTGCAAGCGGTTCAAAATTTAGACCTGAAGAGCCTGGCTTGGACACAGTTAGGAAGTAGGTGCTCGGGACCACTTCTTTCAATAACCTTGGGAATGCAAGGGAATGAAAGGAACGGGAAGTTACAACAGATTATTCAAACTAAAAATCTGATTCTAATAGCGTGTTGCTGTCACAACTCAAAATTAACCACCCCAATGAAATTTCTTATCAGGTTCTCCCAAAAGATAGTTCAGTTCTGATGAACTTCCGGCTCAGTTTCACAATTAGTTGGAAGCCTGAGCAAGGAGCTTCATATGAAGCAAGGGCTGCAGCCACACAGCATTTGCTAGTATTTCTAGAGACTTCCCCAAAAAGTTGTGATAAATTCTAAAATGTTACCCTATCTAAAATTTTTGCTGGGTTTAAACACCAAAGGTTGTGCCCATTCTTTTTTTGGAAGGTAGAACGTTTTAAGAAATCCTTCAGAACATGGTAAAAGGCTATGTTGCAAGTAACTGATGCGGTGTTGCACTCTTACAGCTTTATTGTCTAATGACGTAGGAAAATAAATATGGTCAAACAGATCAATTTTCACTTATCTTAAGATTAAAAAAAAAAATCTACTACTGAATCTCCTCCTGCACCTTATTCATTTAAGTCTATGTGCTTATGTGCATTTTGTTACATCAGCATGTCAGAAGAATCCTTCATTAGGTGTCTGGCCCAGCACAGATATTTACTGAATGCTTTTATTACAAGTCAAAGCTTTTGCTGAAACATGACATAGAGTTAATGTGCTACACACAAACAAGTCAAAGTTAAGTTAGCAGAAATGCTAATTAAGCCATTTTGTATTTGCCTTACTGGAAAACACGTCTCACATAACTCTGACCTGTTTTACAGAGTTGCTACTTGGCAGAAGAGATCGACTCCCACCTCGCTACAACCTTCTTTCAGGTAGCTGTAGAGTCACATATTTTAACTGAGACCAACTACATTGGCAATGAGAAATCTTGCCCAAGTTTACTAAGTATTCTCATGAAACAGGAGTTAAAAAGAAGCACAGAGTGGCTTTGGGGAGTAAGGAATTGGAAACACATCAGCCAAAGATGCACACTCAGTTTCTGACCTTCTCTGTGTAACACAGTTCAAGTGCTCTATTTACTTGCTGCCCCCTCTTGAATGGTGCTCAGGAAAACAGTGACCCACAGAGATCACTCACAGCTGTTTATCTCCTGAGGTGACCTGAGAAGCACCTTTTGTTACCTCTGACGTGTATTATTTTTGGCATAATGCAATTTGTGGGCTGGGGAGAAAATATTCCACTGAAGTCTTCTAAATTAAAAGGAATTTGGAAGGTGTCATGTTGTTAAAGATACTGAATTATTTTTTTTCTGCTTTCTCCTGGTGAGATGAACCTTATATTTTTTTTTTTTCCTATAGCTCAGTTCTTACAAGAAAGATGAAGGATATGCTCTTCCTCAGAAGCAATATGTATTTGACCTCTGTCCCAGGAAAGAAACTGGCAATAAACCAAAACCTTGTGGTTTTGGGCAAGTGCTGTAACCACTAATCTATTTTGGAAGGCTACAATTATAGACAGAAGGTGGGCAGCACTGTCATCACCTCCTGCTTCTGATTTTAAAGAAGAAAAGTTATGACTGTATTTGGCAAAGAGACCAATGCTATCTTTGGGCATTAGCCATATTTGGAACACGCCTCCTTAATCAGGCCCCTTGAGATTTAAGGGGTGGAGAACAGCATTCTAAAAGATTAACTTCACCCTAATCCCTCCAGCTCTTTCTGCTTTTGGGGGAAGATGAAAAAAACTGACTCCTCCAGTGGGTGATTCAGAACACCTAAATTTAGGTACTTGCTCTGAATCATTTTCTACTTAACCTAGGGAGGCATCCTGGAGACAAGTGATTCCAGAGGCAAAGGTTATCCTCCGTGACTGCTCCTCTCTCAACATTCCCTCGACTGTCAGCACCCTTCTCACTCGTTTCTCAGCTCCACCACAGCTTAAGCGGGAAGTTGTCACTTATCCTCAGATACCTGCGAGGCAGAAAGGGAGGCACTTCAAAGCTGCCCATATACCTGGTTAGGAGCTGTCTAATTCCAGAATTTAGATCAGTCAAGTCACTGAACAAACACACTGATTTTTAGAAGTCAAAATCTATCAAATTTCATAAATCATTACTGACTTCAGTGGAGCTAAGATGCAAATCTGGCACTCTAGCTACTATTTTAGATTTAGAATTTTTGCAAATTACACCATAATTTTCCACTATTTTAAATAAATTTAAAGAAAGTTGTTTAAAAGTTGCTTTTTAAGCACAGAAAACATAACAGTTATAATAGAAAATAAGTCTTTATTACTAAATATATTTATATAGTAGTTTCAAATCATAATTCAGTACATCTTGAAATTCTTGTAGCATTCTGTCATTCTTTAAATACTCAGACTTAGCGCTTTTTCCAGGTGAATTTCCGTCTGGCACCCTCTTGACCAGGCTTTTTTCGTTCCTTCACACGTGGGTCACGTGTTAATAGCCCAGCTACAAAACACAGAAAAGCACCCAGTTTGTTTACTGTTATTAGTTAATATTACAGATATACTATGTGTGGGGGATTCAAGGTAGCCAATAACTTCACGTATGGATTGTCACATCTATAAGGGTAAAGGTTCAGTATAATAACATACTGTAAAGAATTTCATCACATCATCTGTCATTTTAACTTTTCTTTAGTAACTGAACTTCCTTCACATTTTGCTTTACAAACCAGTAAAAAAAATCCCACATTGTTTTATATCTATATTGCTTAAGACTTTAGAGCTGCGGCCTCCATAATTTCTGACTGTGCACTCCTATCAGTAAAATATTTTTGAGCATATGCTCCCAATATATGTGTATTTATTCATTTATAAATAACATTGACTACCAAATTGCTGAGATTTTCTTTCTGCACCCCAACGGATCACCTTGCACAACACTAGGGTGCACACTTCTCACTTGGAAGACCACTCTTTAAAAGTACACTCAGTGTTTGATTACATTTTTATATATGTGTGTATATATATAAATATACACATATATAGCATTAAAGATATGCAACTCATTACAGTGTCAGCTTACAGGGGTATTCCTAGCAAGTCATACTTGTCATTACTGAAAAACTATAATAAAAGAGACTTGTTGCAAAGACACTAGCATGAAGACAGCTTTACTTCCACAGATGACAATAGAGTGAAAGAGTCATAGCTGTTGTGCCAGTAATACACGCAGGTATTCTCCCTACTAGTCCAGAAAGAACATAGTTGA
Organism: Apaloderma vittatum; assembly: GCF_000703405.1. Taxonomy (NCBI): domain Eukaryota; kingdom Metazoa; phylum Chordata; class Aves; order Trogoniformes; family Trogonidae; genus Apaloderma; species Apaloderma vittatum. The sequence continues at coordinate 65,265 of NW_009702009.1, forward strand.
AAGCTCAGCGTTCATAACTCCGTATCTGCTGAAATAGTACGGCATCTAATCACTGAGAAGCATTAAATATTGCAATTATCCAAGTAAGTTCTATCTTATCCTCGGTAACCAGACTAAATAAAGCAAGAGAGGAAAGAAGCTCCTTCAGTCAGGCTATACTTGCATGCAGTGTGTTTATGCTCACTACTATCCCTTCAAAGCTAACCTTCTAGTGTTTAAGTTCAAAAATAAAACCTTTTTAAACACGAACAAGACGTGACTAACCAAGCAAAACAAAATACAATCTTACTACCTTACAGCTCGCTAACGGCCAATCAAGATTTGTTAGTAAACATACATTCATGCTTTGTGATTCTGTGTTGAAGTAATATAAACTGCTTAACACACCTAAGAGAGGTCATGAACAGATGTAAAAACGCTCAAGTCATTCAATATATACAAAAGAACACTAGAAAACAAGCGAAAACAATTAATAAATAAATGCAGATCCCTTTCACACAATATAAAAGGTTTCACTGGGATTATTTACGCAAATTTGCACTATCTGATCCTTAATGATCCTTGTATTAATTCTGTTAATTACCGGAAACACTTTCAGAAACACTGAAATCATTTCAGTTCCTACCTTGCCTCATGAATTCCACCTCCTTTTCTGTCACAAAACTCCTTAAGGCTCTGGCAGAGGCTAAACGTATTGCTCCAGCCTGTGCAGATCTTCCTCCACCAGAGACCGTGCAAATCATATCGTGTTTTCCAACTCTGTCAAGAAACTGGAAGGGGAACAACAACTGTTCTCTAAAAATAAAAAATAATCATAATAATAAAAATTAAATATATGCATGTATATAAAGCTCCATGCTATAAAGTTCCATGCTATGTACACTTCTTATCACAGAACACACAATTTTCAGCCAGAGATCCAGAACAGCATTCATATCTAATTTCCTATTGATACCAACTATGTAAACGGCAAATTAGAAGCTAGGAGCATATTCAAACTGACGATGCAAAGCATTTTAAGTTCAGTTTAACAATTACTTTTGTTCTACTGATTATCTATAGATGCCAAGATCTGTCAGCCCTGGCTATTCAAACTGAGCAATCTCTCTCTCTATTCTTGAGCTCAGAAACCACAATATAAAATAAAAATCACATAAAAGTCATAGAAACCTTAGGTCAGTCAGACTGTGCACATCATCCAAGATCTGAAGCTTTACATCAAGTGTCTCACCCTGTTTTCTTCCAACATGTATACTGTATGCCAGAGTAACATGTCAGAATAACATGCGTGCAATTTGCAAATCTCTCAGGGAACATTTAAAGACATGGTTTATTATTTATTTAAAAAATAAACTGCACAACCTTTCTAAGGGGACCAAAATTTGACTGACCCAAACAGTCTGTGCTCTTGGTTTCTGCAACCAAGGGACAGACAAGAAAACAGAGCAAGGCTTATCTATCAGTTCTTATGCTTCTGACTCACGAAAACTAGTAAAACAAGACCAATTTTCATAAAGACATACAGAAACAAGAACATAGCAGCAGCTCTGTGGAACACGCACCAAAATGTAATTGCATGATTTTCAGTGGAACAGTTGAAGTACAGCAGAAATACAGCATTTTATAGTGTTCTCACCTGTCCTGCAGCACTGGGAAGTAATGTAACATGTCTGTTCCATTCACTGTAATTTTTCCAGTCCCATTGTCATAAACTACTGCAGTAGCTTTTGCAGTTTTTCTTGCACCTTAAAGGAATTAGAATCATTCTGTTATGAGGATTCAGTGATCAACAGAACTTCAAGTGCCCAAGAAGTTAAGCAAATCTCAACACCTTCATACGCCACTAGTCATTTCTTTTTGGAGGCTGTGGTAACAAAAAACTGAAAAATTAGGAGAAGGAAACAAATACAAAAAATGAACACTTGCAACATATTTTAATCAATGTCTATTTGAGAGTGTGGAAAGAGCGTGTTAGGAGGAGATAGACGTAACACTCTACCTCCCGTAACTTCAGTAGATCAGGACACTTTCTTGACCTGGAGATGTCACAGTACACTAAAGCGAACAGTTTTTTGAACATTTTTGTCTACCCTAAGTACAATTTCTAGTAATTTATAAATTCTATAAATTTACAAATTCCAGTGATTTCTAAAATCACACAAAGGTACAGAAGTTTAAGAATATTCACATGGAAAAGGTTAACACTTTAATTATACTGATATAAGCAATGCCTATGCATCACTTAGCATATAGTTTCCTCAGAAATGACTACTTAACAGTTCTCTCTAAGCGCATTAGCTTCAAGTTAAACCACAACAAACTCTGTGCTAAAGCCTAAGACTAATCTTTTGTAGCACAAAGGAAGTAATTATTCCGATAGAATAATTTTGAAACAAACATTTTTCTTAATTTAGGGGGCGATGGGACACAAAAGAGATTGCTCTTGAACTTAATCTGACGGCTTTTCTTAAATAACATGGGTTGCATGTTGATCAAAGTTCAGTAACTACTCTTCTGAAGGCATTACTGCAAACAAGTGTGGATTAAATCCCTGTTTGGTGCTCTCACATCTCCTTGTCCCATCATCTTAAAGCCAACTCAGCTAGAACAGAGCTCTCTAGCCATTTGGTCCCTCAAATTCTCCACAACCTTGTTTTGTGATTGTCATCTGCTCCCTGCTGGGCTGCTTAAGGACACAAGTCATCTACCAGTCCTCTTCAACGTACAGCATAAAGTCTGTCTGTGTGTGTGTGTGCATATGTTGTTCAGAACATCACCAGACTTCCCTAACCATGTTGCAACTACATTATTTTTTCTCAACAACGATGGTTCATACCATTCCAGTATGTGTCCCTCCACTGAAAATGTAAGCAGCCTGTGTTTAGAAGATACAGAAACCTTAACATCCCCTCTGTCACAGTAACAATGACTAATTCTTGTTTCTGTCCCATAATGCTAGCTGTGGTTCATCCACTTCTTCAGAAGATTCAGGGAACTCTCTCTTTTCATTTTGCTAGGCTGTCTGTAAACACCCAAATGCCTTGCTATTTATTCTTCACACTACAAAATCCTCCTTTGCCGGATTGCCTATAAAAGTCATGATAAAGGTTACTTGGTGGGTTAAGCATGCCACTTTTATACTATGCAACGATACTGTTACATCCAAGGAATTCTCCGATTGTGTCTGCGCTTCCCCCGTTCCCTACCCTTTACGTTCAACAGTCAGCAATGAAAGTCCTACAAGAGGTAGCACAACAGGGCCCTCTCTACAGAGGTACTACTCTATAGAAATACAGATAAAAATTAGTAGTTGATAGACTCCGTGACAAAAGCTTTCACTTTGTTATGAGGCCGTGTCATAACTTAGTATGCTATAACGTAATTAAAAATTACACACGCAATAGATATATAAAGCGTATTAAATGAAATAGTGACACATTCAGCAGTGTTGTACATACCACAGAGAAAGCAGCGTGAAGAGGAAAAAATTCTACATCATTACCAACCAACTCGAAATCATTACCTTCACCGGTGCTGAAGGCTACTCCTTGCTCGTTATACTGCAAGGGCTCAATAACTACTGTTTGTAATTGTGCAGGAACTTCTTTGGAAAACTTCTGCACATACTTCTCCTCGATGTCAGCACATGGCAACGTCACCAATTTTTCTAAGAGTTGAATAAATCTTGAATACTGTAGACAACAAGACTTCATTAAAGGACGCAAACGTAATGGCATTTGCTAGAACTTTCTATTTTTAATATAATAGATCTTTTCTACTTCATTTTTTATTGATGATTTCTGACAAGATGACACTTTTGCACCTACATGCTGATTTAAGAACAATGTGCAGATGCATCATTTTCTATGTGTCTAAAGATACCTGGTTCTTTCTTCAGGCAACAAGAAAACTTTAATTCAAAGCATAACCAACCCCTTTGTAATACAGGATCATTAGATCAGAATTAAGTTCATCTCACTTTTTAAAAGAAAACATTAGGGGGGGTGTCTTCATTCTTTTATTACTGTTTTATTAAAATGGCAAAAGGAAACAATTTCCACTTCATTTTCTGTAAGTCAGTATGTTCATTGACTTGGAAATAATTTCATTTCACTATACTGAACCTCTTAAATGATTATATTTCATAATATATACAGGAAATACCTATCTATCTATCTTTGGCTGTTCAAGCTGAGTTACTTTAATGTTTATGATTTCCTTTAAAACTGAACAATCAAGCTATTTAAAAATTCAAGAGATACTTGACTTAAAGGGCAACCTCTTGAAATAAATTATCCTTTGCTACTGTGTGGCTCTCCTTTCCCCTTACAGCCCCCTCCAAAGTTCTTCAACACGTGACTAAAGAGTAAACACCACTGCATTAACCCATTTGTGCTAAAAACTGGGATGTTCTGTGATGAAGTGTTACTGGGAGTAGCACTAGACAGCTGGTCACTGGATATAAAGATACACTATCATCTAAACCAGACTTTTCATACGGACATTATAACCTTATTTTTGAAGTTTTCTTCACTTGCAAGCTATTATTAAAAGTATTTTTTCTTCTCTCTGTTACTAGAGTCTTCTGCACAAAATTAATACTTTTCTTGTAACCTAGCAATAGCCTCTGCAACTCTGACATCACTTAGATACTTTTAACAATATGACAGATACGTGGTAAAGCCTCTGAAGAGCAGAAATGTAAAAACTCAAAAATTTAAAAATTATAGAGGCTATAGATGAAGAACATTTCCAACAGTTTTCACTTGCAAAGTGTGAATAAAAAAAAAGTATCAATAGCTCTGATTTTGTTTAATAATGCAAACCTCACAGAAAAATCTTTTGCAATGGTCTAAGAATCTGAGCAGGTAAGACTGGTAGGACCATCTCATATCAAGACATTTCAAATACATTTAAAGACTCTTCCTATAGGCTGAGACTTGGAGGTTTTACATACAAGAGGCCAGTATGTAAAAAGCTTTTGGGCTGGATTTTTTTTCAGTTTACTGCAACCTACTTTTACAGATGTACAGTGTACAAAAAACAGGCAGTAAAGAAGACCAAATTCTTTGGTTGTACAACTAGATCAGTTCCTGACACTCGAGAGGAAAAACAGCCACTTCAAATGCAGGAGCTACTGAAAAAGCTGAAGTCATAACTGTTGCTGCTGTGAGCAAGGTAGAGGAATAGCGAATTTACAACAGCAATTTCTAACTTATTCTTACGGACCACAATCTTCCCAAGACCTTTTCACATCACCCATAGACAAGGAAGCCATCACATGTTGCTGTTCTGGATGATGAGTGAGCAAAGGGCATGTCTGCTGTTGCGATGCTATTTTTGCAGTGACCCTGTCCACAGAACAGAAAAGACTGAAGAACACTGTTTCCGGCTGAGAACATACTTGGGATGCTGACACAAATACTCTTATGTTCTCTGGTACTACTACATTCAAGCTTAAACTTCCAAAAGAATACTGAAGTGGGCCACATCCACCGAACCTGCCGTTAACAAGACTTAATACTACTTAGGGGACTGTAGGAAAGAATTCTGAGAAAAAAGAAGTATGACTATCAGGATGACTAGTCTTATTCCCACAGATACATGTAAAGAAGGACTCAAAATCTAGACAATGATAGAGTTTACAGGTACTGGGCAAACCCCCAAACTCTCCTCTTTCCCACCCTATTCATATCAAGGAGAATATAACAAGAGAGATCTGTGTCGGACCACAGATCTCCGTACCTTTGTACCTTTTTTTCTGATGTTTGATTCTACAGCCAATCACCAAGAAGGACTCCTTATTTCTTACCAGCCCTCTCTGTGATTTTTCTACCATTATCATGTCCTTCTTAAGATTAAGTAATCTGAAACTCAGATTACATCATTACACAAATCTGTTGTTTCCCATTTTGAACATTTACCCCTTCTCTGCAATAAACAACAGAGGTTCTAGCCCTGTCCGTTTTTCATCTGTAACAAGAACATATGACTAGTTTATTTCCATTATAAAGTGTTACTATACTCCACCCCTAACTGCATAATTAGATGACAATGAACAAGTGCTTTAGGCCTTACAACATTACCAGGAGAAAAACTAAACTCTGATAGTAACAATGGTTAATAGTTCTGTACTCTGCTAGATTAAAAAAGGTGAACCAAGTCACTTTTCAAGACAACATGAATGCGACACTGCTGTGAACATACAGACTTTTTGAGAAGGAAGAAAATTCTTTTGAAGAGCACCTGCTTCTACATAGTACCTTTTCAGTATCCAAAAGTGCATGCACAGTCTGTATTTTTAAGACGCAAGCCTCCTTAAGATTAGAAAGATTAATTACTTACATCATCATCTGACAGTTTTTCTAACAACATTTCTTCCAATTCAGTCTTAGTCAGCCATCTGCTGCCAACCTGGTTTCTGTTTAAAATATCATATATTCTTCCTTTAATTAACCATGCAATTAGATTACATCACAAAGAACCACACATACAGTCAGTCTTCATACAGAAACATATTCTCTATTATAAATTAATACAGATCCCATTCCTATAGTAAACATGAGAAGGCCTGCATTGATTTAAGAGATGGTAGCCTCACATACTGAATTAGCTATGTGAAAATTATGAGTATCAGCTATACATTATTCACATTATGAAAGTTCAAGATAGAGCTAGAGTAATACTGTAACAGTAAGTGAACTTCCCCACTTAGGACTTAGTTTTAAAAGTCTGCTGCTAAGAAAAATTTGGTTTACATGCAGCAAAGAACAAAATCAAAGGCCGAATGTTAAAATTCAGTTCTAAAGTAACAGAATTTTACCTCTGGTCTTTACTGTCCTGATGAATACAAAAAACTCTACTAGCAGTAAGCACCATGAAAGTACCAATGCAGCAATAACACGCTGGACTCTACCTACTGTGTAAACTTGACCTGCTCAGCACAGAAACTCCACTGGTGATGGCAAAAGCAGAAAATTTCTAGGAAAGCAGCCTCATATGGAGATGCTAACACAAGGAAAAATAATGTTTGAAATGCATCTCTCTGAAATATGTATAACATTAAGTGACCATCTAAACAGGTTGCCACCATAAATATACATGCCAGTATTATCAGTTAAATTTAAGGCAAAGCTTAACTAGTTCTTACCTCTTCAGTTTTTTTTTGAAACTATCTTAATGAATGTTTTCAGCACCATTGAGGAAGCTGTGATTCAGAGAAGCACTCCTTCTGAAGGTGATTTTAAGTAGTACTTCTTCTTAAGTACGTATTTTAACGCTTTTCTGAGTCAATAAACGTTTCTCATGCCCTGAGAAACAATGGTAGCTTTAACAGTAATTTGAAGAAGCTTCCCATACTGACATACTCAAGTATATACTTACATTTACATATTGCTACTTCCAATAGATTCAATTAAATTTTTGCTTTAAAGTAGTTCAAGGTTCTAACCCTACAATTAATATTACAGAATGCATCCATAACAGATTATTTTCTGGAAGAAAAAAAACAAAACCAAACAAAACAATCCACAAACAGCCACAACAACAAAAAAACCCCAACCCATAAACAGTCCTTCTCACCCACCCTCTACCTACACTTCAGAGATAAATTATCCAGGCTAATCTCAGAGGAAGTTCCATATCCAGGGTAGAAAATAAGTCTTAAAAAATCTTTCAAATTCACTGTGCTTTTACAAAACTAACAGGGAAAAATCTTTTAACTCTTGAGTAGCTTCAGGTCGTTTTTCACATCAGTAAATCCACTGGCTAAGCTCTGTAAGGAGTCAGGCTATTTTTCAGCTGCATATATCAAGAAACTAAATTCATCTGGTCTCTTGTCTGCTCAGAAGCTAACATGAATCTATGATAAAACATTCTGTGGGTCATAGGACACTATATAATGAAGAAATATAAACTTCGGTTAATTAAGAAACTGAGATAATCTCAGCAAATTAATTCTTTCTCTTACTAAAATAAATAGCAAATGGCTGAAATTAAGAAATGACAAATCAACGCGATATGCAACTGGAACAGTATATAAATCTGGCTAGAAAATATACTGCACAATTATAGATAAAAACAACTTGGAGCAATGAAAAAGTAACTATGCCAAAAAGCAGAAAAGGTCAAAATCAGAACTTCCTAGCTGTATCCACTTCAAGACTTGCTTCGTTTAATATTAGAATATATAATAAAATCCTTACAAGAAATTTCAAAATAAGCAATCAAGAATATAGCCTATGAAAATGGAATAGTTCTTAAAGCAAATACCCATCTCAAAGACAATGCACTAAGGAACTAACAGCTGTAGCATCTCCCCTAACTTCTTGTGGCTGACTTCTGCCTTTTCTGTCCAGTGGCTTAACTATCTGAAGAGCTTGCTGTGCACACCAGAAAAGTTAAAGAAGAAAAAGAACTCAATTCAGTTACTAATAATGGTGATATTTTACACAAATCCAACAAAATAAACTTTTCTAAAATCACTATAGATTTTGACAATTTAGCTGTTCAAAGCCATTAAAAGATAAATAGTGAAATTAAGTATTTTTATGCTTTTCAAGTCAAATATTGCTAAGTAAAAATATTCAAGAACTGTAATTAATGAAAGATGATTAAAGAGTTCAGCTTTAGGCCTCAGGATTTTTCCAACAGATAAGCAACTTATTTGGTCTTTTAAAAGGCCTTGTTTGTTTATGAAGAGTTTTCCTCCTTTTCCAAAAGCCTTTAATAAAGAAATAATTAGAAAACTTCATATACAGAAACATAGAATTCTAGATATTCTCTACTTATTTTCAAATCACACTTCAGAGTGTTTATATAGAAGACAATACTGAAAAGTACAAGAAGACAATAAAGAGCAGGAGGAGTACATGATATGTAGTAAAGGTAAGACTTCGCAATCTGAAATTACTATATGAAAATTAGACAAGGAATAGGGAAAAAGTCTGAAAAATGTGTTAGTGGAATAAAGGGCATGAACGGTAGAGAACTAAAAGAACAACTTATTGAAGCATTTTAAGAAAACTGCTATCAATATCCATTCTAACTAGAAGCTTACTTTTTTTCCTTCTGAGGAGGAAGGTCTTGAGCTCTCAGCTGGTCTTGGTATTTTTGAACATTCAGCAATTTTTCATATGTTTCCTAAAATGTATATGGATGAAGTATTTAAATGCATTTTTCCATTTAGTTCTTAAATTCTGTTATTTAAAACACATGTTGATATGGTTTTACTCTCCAAACACTTAAAATGCAGAGACAAAAAAAGCCAAGCAGAGCTCTGTCTATTAAAAATCCCACCAAAATCATAGTAAGTTAAATCTAAACCAACAAACATTTAGAGTTTAAATATTTTCATATGTAGCTCAAAGTAATTTATTTTTAATTTTGCTATTTTTCACCAACAGTGTTTGCTGCCTTCTTACATATGCTAAATAAATTCTCAACTGTATAGAAAGGCAAGTACATTTCTGTAATGGATCTAACTCCAAAACATACTGCAAAATAACTTCACCAGTGCACCCACATTTCAATGTGACTCTCAAAATACTGTAGACTGTAAAGAATTTTCATTTAGTTAGATTTTTGTACATTTAGAGTGTCAGCTTTATTGGTGGTTTGTACCAGTCAGAACCCCCTCTAAGCTATAGGGACAAAAAAAAGTCCTGTGTTTTACCATAACCAGGATTTCTGTTCTTTCAAACATTACTGATATATTTACACTGAATTTTCAGTATTCTCAAAAGTGTTAGGCTATGCTATTATTTTCAAACAATGCTGTGACAGTGATGTACCACTTCAGAAAAACAAAAGGAGAAAATACTCCAAAAAGTCACACTGAAAATGTTGCAGAAGAAACATGGTTTTAATAAATAATTTTCAGAGGTTTTTTCAGTCCAGAAAGTTTCAGGGAGTATTTGGTTCTAAAATATAACATTAATATGCTGAGTTACAAAAGTGATTCAAGTCACAAGTTAAACAGGAGGATTTTGAGAAATAATTATGAACTATATTGAAATAACACAGGACTGTTGCACTATGACAGGGGACTTATTTGCCAAATAATTTACTTCCATTAACTAATGGAAATAGAAAGCTTATAATCACTTTCAAATATCTTATTAATATAATGAGTTTTACCAAATACTAGGGAGAAACTATAGTATAAGAATTAGTGGGGACAAGGAACAACAGTTATTTAGGGTTTTTACCTTTGCATTACTTACAAAAAATGGTAAAAGAAGACGAGACAGCACTGTACTGTCAGAACTTAACCGATGAAATACTAGTTCTTAACATAATACTGGAATTTGCAACAGGATGCAATGAAATTTTTGCATCAGTTTACACTTAAAACAATACAAAAAACTTTCTTAGTTATGCTCAAGCTGATTTATCTACTAATATAAAAAAACACCCCCACATACACTAAAAATATTTGTACTTAAAGTGTACGAACTCGGAACAGATTGTTATCTGAGCTGCACTCAAAGCATTTGAATAGAGAAAATTCACTGAAGTCTTTGATGCAGGTCACTGGTAACATTTTTAACAGCACAGTGACACACAAGTATTTTTTAATAACTCCAAAGTACAAAAGTCTAATGTATAGAATTGTCCACTTCTCTTTGAGACAGCAGAAGCCCTTTATTTTTATAGAGATAACATCAGACAGGACCTAGGAAAATTCTTCAACTTAAAAAAAAAGTCCATCTATCTTCAAACACCGGAAACATCACATGAAAGAGCACAACATACGGAAAATAATATTTTTCAAATATTTCCAAACCTCACAAATATATCTGTAGCTCTTTAAGACAGCAAGATACAGTAGCACTACTTTGGGCAAGATTCATGTCACATCACTCTAATAATCTTAGTGGCTCCATTCAGAGCTGACTATTAGGCTGCAAAAGTATTGACTATACATTAGAAGCACAGATATAGTTTGGGTTAGGGGGCACGAAGTGTGTCCGACACCAAGCAATTTTCAGGCATCTCTAGTTAGACATGAAAAACAATCAGTATGGAAGCTTGTGCTCTGGACTGTCAAGGAAGGGAAGAGAAGGGGAAGGAGGGTTGTGGCTCCTGCTCAGCTATTTGGGGAGAGCTCAGTTGGAGCAGGCTTAGAGATTCCTGTGCACTTCACCAACTTCTGAAGAAGTCAAACTAAGCATGAAGATAACATTTTGGTGTTAGATGGTCAGAAGAGGTACTGGGTTACGAGGTCTTATAAATGTATAACGGGGTTTCTCACTTTAGTGCTACCCTCTCAGCTTTACTTCTTGCCTTCCTAAGGCACAGAGCGTCACCTTCCAACCTTCCAGCCTGTCTCCTCAGAAATACCCATCTTCACCACACTCTGGCACAGACATTTATGTATAGGAATGGTCAGTTAAAAAAAAAAAAAGAAACAGGAGCTCAACGAACACACAACTATATCACAGCTCTTTAAAAAAGATCAGAGAGAGAGAATCACAGTTACCACCCTAGGACAGACTGACTATAGTCAGAACCGCTTCTAAACAGCCACTGAAGTATTTTCAGGTAACATGCCAAAAGTTAAAGGAAGACTTTTTTTGTCATCGTATTCGAAAACTACAGATAGGCAAATAAAGTGAGATGTGGGTTGCCACCCACTAGTTTTTAGCCTCAGAAATTCATTGTTACAACAGTAAAGAAGTGATACATCAGCTGGAAAAATAAGATTTTCCTGAAGACCCTCCTTAGGTATTCTGAAACAACACCAACACTCCACAGCCTGTTTAAGCTCTAAGAACGTGCATTTCTAAGAATTAAAATTATCTCTTTAAAGTGTTCTAGTTAAATTACAGTAATTATGTCCATTCATACAAAGGACCCTTTACACAGGAGATGAAGTCAAATGACATTAAAAAGTAGTACTTTAAAACATTTCCCAGTGTAAGAGAATGGCTAAATATAATTTCCTGCACCTTTCTGGCAATGAGAGTGGACTCGCATCTCTTATGAAACAAAATTTTGGTCTGAAATATTAGAAAAAATAATTAATGCATGTATCTAATATATGCATAGAGATTAAGTCAACAGGCTGAAAGAACCAGTCACGTGTGAAGTAAAGTTTGTGGATGAGCCTTTGCAAAATCAGAATCACATGCAATGCCCAATAATTTATCTGACAAATCTTCACTCCTTAACGGCTGAAGAAAGCTTCTGAAGACACACTTGCTTTTTCAAAGCTGGCAGGTGAAGATTTTACTAATCACTTCAGGATTCAATAGTCCAATTCATGAATGTACACATCTGTGTGTCTTGTAAACTCAGCTATTACACAATCAAAATAGCTGATTTTACAAGATTGGCTATGTACTGAAACGCTTTCATCTCTAATGGAGAGATCAAATTTCAGATCTCTACAAGGATGTTCTCTTTTAAAATAAAAAAAAAAAATAAATCTTATTTTACCCTGCATAAAAAATTCTGGGAAGGAATTAGCAAATGAAACCTTAGGAGGCGAGATTTTTCTGGGAAAAAAAAATGATTTTAACATTTCAGTTAACACATGCTGTAGAGCTCACATTTTACATCACAGTTTGTAATTTTCTTTGATTCTTATGTGGACTTGACTTCAGCATATACTTTGGGGATTTTTAGGTGGGGGTTTTGTAGATCAGAGATTATGCTCTAACAACCTCTGATATTTCTAAAAAAGTACAAGAATCACAATTATATAAAATTACTATTTTGCTAGACAGAAAGGTATGAGGAGATAATTTCACCTTGTCTCGCACATTAAAAAAATCTGACTCTACTCTGAAAAACTTTAGGTTACGTGAGGATCAAATATACTATCAAGCATTTCTGAAATGGTGTTTCATGCACTAAACACTCTTTGTGTATCAGAAGAAAAATAAATTGTCTTTTTCCCCATAGCTAAACTATATTCAACAGGCAGAACAAAGACAACAATGGAGTATAAAGCAAATACCCCTTATGAAAGTTCATTTCATATTCAAGTCATAACAACATATACATTTACAGTTAGAATGCATGCAAATATACAGTTTCTTTTTAGTAAGATGATAATATTATTTATTAACACTAACTAAGCAAGTAATGCTGTGACCAGTCATTGCTGGATATTACTAGCAATTAATAAAATTCAAGTTTCACATGAGTCTATGCAGTAATTAATAGCATACAAGTTTAAGCTAAATATTATGTTTATCCCTTTTATTGAACTTAATGTAGCAATTTAAAGGACATCCTCAAATGGGATAGATTACTTACACTAAATTGTATTAACATACAGCCCTTTTTTTATCCTAGAGAAATTAATTAGCTTTGAGACTCAAAAAATACATTTTCTTAAATACATATTAGTCTAATAAGAGGTTAAAACAATGTCGGGAATTTCATGCAGATTTCAGCTTTCATTTAGCTGACTGAAAAAAACCAACCCTGTTAAACCTCACTTAACCGGATTTAGGTTTACGGAAGCCTATTTAATAAAAATATTCAGAAACAGATGAACACTCAAGTATTCTACACTAATGAAAAATGCATCTGTCAAACCGCTTTGTTTGAAGGTGGTTGCTACACTGTTAGAAACAAGACGCACACTATTCTTTCAGATATTTCCACGGCAAGCTTGCATACTCTTTCTAACTGCTAGGAAGCGCTAAAAATAAACTCAGTACTCCTTGTAAAATTTGTAATTTCTTCATTATGATGGAACGCAACAAAACATCTTGCCCTTGGGTTGCTCTGTTTCAGCCAAAACAAATGCAAATGGCTTGTCAGATGACAGCTGTTTGATAAGGCTCTTCTACAAGACCTGCATGCTTTACTTTTTTCCGTGAAACTTGGGATGAAAGGCAGAAGGCAGGAAGAGAATTAATGTAGCATACAGTCTAAAGGCAATGCTACAACCGTGATTAAGTAGAAAAGTTAAAAGGCACAGATTTTCCACAGCCTCGCTGCGTGCAACCCATCCGTGTAACAAGTTGACAGGCCTAGCGCGTCAGCTCCATCATCCTCTCCGACAGCTAAAACGCAGCATTGCATCCCTTTTCAGAGAAAATTTGCGTCTGCACCATGAAGCGTTGTACATTATTTCTTAGCACTGCAGGGGGCTCAAGTCCATATGGAACCTTCACAAATATTACCACAGATCAAACCAGCGGCGTTTCGAGGCAGATTTGACATACCTATTTAAATGAACAGCAGGGGTCCTCGGGCTGCCTCAGGCTGTGCAGGAGAAAACCTCTGTGGAAAGCCTATGCTGCAGCTCCATTACTCAGCAAAGACACACTCTACATTTATCATTCATTTCATTTCTGCCAGGGCAAGAAGCTCATTTGCCCAAGGTCAACAACAAAAAAAAAAAGAAGAAAAAAAAAGAAAAAAAAAAAAAAAAGAGGGGAGGTTGTTCCTTATTCTCCCAAAGAAATAAATGTACCTGACAAGTGGGGATTTTGTCCTTTGGGTACGTAGAACGCAAATAAATATCAGATAATTCTAATAAAAACACTACACTTGGTAAAGCTGTGCACTGAATTTGATAACATAAAATGTATTTTCTTGACAATGGACTAACCACAGAACTAACTTTTAAGACTATCTAATGAGGAAACAAAGTCTGATGTGATTGCCCACGTCCATGTATTTCCACACACATTATTAATGGTTTTGCCTTCTGTAAATATGGGGAAGATACAAGCACATCTTTTTATAAACTCTTCTAAAGAGGTCGATAATGCTTGTGTCATTGATGGTCAGAGATGTGAAACGTCTGTTCACAATCCATGCTAAGACCCAGGGCCGAGTGATGTTCTGTTAGATACAGCTTTTTTTCATAAAGGTAAACAGATGCAGATCCTTTACTCCTGGAACCATATTAATCAGAAAAAGCCTTAAGTTTGCATGAATGGAACAATCTTAGAAAAATCAATTAAGCAGTTTAAATGCAAATTTTCTTCACACTAAATGTCAGCACAAATAACATCTCCTATAGCTTTGCCCTTCAAGGAGGAAAAAAAACAAACTATTTTTTATTCTACAATGAATCTTCCCAGAACTAGCCATTTTTGTTGTATATGCATTCTCCACCACTAACCTTATGTTACTAACCAGAGATACAGCCTATAAGAAAGGATTCAGACTATTCAAACCCAGCCCACAGCCAAAATTGTAAAATAAACCAAAAATTAAAGCAAGAACTACTGTGTGGTCTGTTCTCCTAAACGAAACATAAAAATGCTCCTAATAATGGATATTGTGACATAAAAAATATACATTGCATTTAGCTTCAGTGGTGATATTATGGCCTACTGGGAAAATGTGTGTGAACTCAGGAGGTCCTGATAAACATCTCTAGAATAACATGTACTTGACTGAGAGCTAACATTATTTATTACAGATTACACCATACTTACATGCATTAATGAATAATATGACTGTTTGCCAGTATAAAAGAGAAAGTTAAATGGTCGGCCATCTTCTCCCCACTGGATTTCTAATGAAAAGCAAGATTAGACAAGAAAGCAATATACACTTAGTATAAAAAAAAAAAAAAATACATCCCCCCTCAAAGACATTTTACAGGTGTTCAATCTGTCTGGAAATCTAATGATTTACACTACTGTGTTAAAAACCAAGTATTTAATATAACATTTCTAAATACTGTTTAACACAAAGGAAACCCTTGTGTACATCCTAACCTTTCAAAGACTGTATAGTTGGTATTACAGATAGAAGTATCCATTTTAGAATAGGAAGAAATATAAATTAAGAGACTACCAAAATCTACATAATGATCGTGAAAAGATGAAAGATTAATAGACTTGGAAAAAGTGCTTTAAATCCAGAACAAAATTTTTTATTAGTATAATATGTCTAAATAAAACTAAGTATTTGTACAATTGCCTTTTGCAGGTAACAAAACTGCATTCAGAACTTGGGCGATTTTAGGACTTGTTCACTTTGATATGTTTGGAATATTTAAATACAAAGATCTATGCTATAGTTCACATAATTAGTTTAGCAAAAAAACATATTCCATATAATTCAGCACATTCATTTTATTAATTTAAAAACCCTGTTGTTTACAGACAAATAAATTTCAACTTCAGGGAACAAAAAAATAAAAAACCAAACTTAAGTATAACATGACAAATATATTTTCCAAATAAATTCCCCCCAAAAAACCCTGAGAGTATTTTTAAAATTGAACTGTACAGAAACTCCCAGCCACTTTAACCAGTGAAGTTCAAATGAAGCTAGCTACAAATCTAGTCTTGGAAAGAGAAGACTTCGGGGAGACCTAATAGCTGCCTTCCAATACCTGAAGGGAACCTACAGGAAGGCTGGGGAGGGACTTTTTACAAGAGCGTCCACTGACAGGACAAGGGGAAATGGGTTTAAGTTGAATAGATTTAGATTAGATCTTAAGAAGAAATTCTTCAGTACGAGGGTGACAAGACTTTGGAATGAATCGCCCAGAGATGTTGTAGATGCCCCCTCCCTGAAGGTGTTCAAGGCCAAGTTGGATGGAGCCTTGAGTAGCCTGATCTAGTAGAGAGGCGTCCCTGCCCATGACAGGGAGGTTGGACTAGATGATCTCTAAGGTCCCTTCCAGCCTAGGCCATTCTATGATTCTATGATCTAGAGGCAAAGATAAGACTCCAAGAACTTGTCTGATAAGCACGACATGCATTGCATTGGAACATTAAAGACATAAACTAGCAGAATTTGTATGTAAAGATGCAAAATGTACTAGAAAAGAATGATTACAGGGGGCTTTTACACACACATACTACTAGTGAAATATGTGAATTTCCACATATGCAGCTGTGAAAGCATATTTTGTTGGAATTACTGTTCTGGGAACATTCTGAAGTATAAATTTATGGTTTTGTACTTCAAAGTTATCAAAGATACATAGTCAAGACAAAGCTACCTTAAAAGAGACGCTTATTGAAAGTGTTCTTTTTAGGTGTAAATACAAAAATACACATTTATATTAACTAATCAGTCCTTAGACTCCTCAGGACAGAGCTAGAATTTCAAAGAATTCTTTAGTCCTGAAAGCACATAGCACAGTACCTTAGTTCCGGCATAAACCAGTCCTTTTAAAACTGGATTATTACTTTTCTCCTACCTTTTCGCTTTCTGCTTTTTATTTCACCATACTGTGACATCAGACAATAATGCATGATAGCATTTGAAAGCTGAAACTTCAGGTAATTTAGGCAGGTTTCTAAAAGACACACACCACCCCAAAACCACCAAGAATCAACTCATTGCAGGAAGAGGGAAAGGATGGGAAGTTGTAACATTCCATTGATACTCAGCAATGTCCACTGGGACTTGACGGCTCAGTGAATGTAGAATTTCACACCCGTGCTACTAGCTCACACTGAACAGGAGACAAAGTAGACAAGAGGTTTTGCCATCTCTTTTAAATATTCTATCTAAAATTAATCTAGCAATTTCAGTGAAGTACTCAGTGACCGAACTGTCAACTGGGACTTCATACAGTGTTTCAGGAAAAGGACTAAAACCAGCATGGACTTAAGTAAAGAATTACAATGTCCGGGTCAAAACCGAGGCATGACTGGAAGACTTTCAACTCCCCCTATTCTCTCAACTGGCAATTTCAAAGCTGCAATTTCTCAGCTTTTAGAGAAATGAAGTTACGAGGAAAACTTCTGGTTTAAAATAGTATTAATGAGTATTTTATGGTTGTGATAGACAGCACTGACAAAAAGCTACTAAATTCAACAAAAGATTTTCCTGTGACTTCAACAGATTCTGCACGTCATCCTACCTATTGTTTATTTTTAAATAATGAAAAACAAATTTATCTATATTCAGTTAATAAGATGTCTGAAAAAAAAAAATCAGCATTCCAGAATTCAGCAGCACTTTTTATCCTACTAACTAGAATATCAGATCAGGCTTTTACTGCTTATGCCTTAGCAGCTATTAGGAATATGGGGAAAAAAAGCAAATCTGTAAAACGAAGGAGTTCTACATTTGCAAAAAAATCTAATACTTACAAGTAAAAAAAAAAGAAGAAATCTATAAACACTTACTTCTCTGCTCTGGAAAAATTTTAGTAGGATGCTGCAAATAAACAAACAAATATCAGCAAAAGGGAAAAGTTAAAATATCATGCTACAGTTATTCAGAAATGCAATAAAAAACTCCTACCTTCATCATGGGCCTAGCTTGTGGGTCAAATAAGCCAGAAGGAAAGAGATAGGCAATAGCTCTCTGAAAACAAAAAGAGAGATCTTACATGTGATTTTTTCCACAAATGCATCATCAAAGCATTTCTGAGTTGCTTTCCTGTAGAGAAAAATAGCTTTTATAGAGTAGGCAACCAAATCAGTAAAGAAAGCGTGACACGTATGTGCTGTGCTGGAAAGCAGATCATTTCCTCAGGAATCCTCAGAAAAAGTAAAAGTTCATTCTGAAGGCTGTACTCTGTCAGAATAAGTGAACTTTCTTCTGAAAAGTTTACTTTTTATGGTATGCAATTATCATAACTTACCAGAACTACTCAAATGCAATGACCACCTTTATATACAATGACTTCACATAAAGTTATGTAACTTCTAGAGGAAATCACAATATTTGATTTATCTTTCCGAAAATACTATTGCTTGTTAACAGTGCCTACTGACAGACTAAGCACAGAAATTTTATTTAAAGCAACTGGACAGAGCAAAGTTTTACACACTTGGAATCCTAGTTTCTACAGATGGAGTTTCCTCAAGTCTAAATGCAATGTTTGTTGTGGCAGTAGAAGATACTTTACATAACCTAAATAAGCATTTCATTGATCACTGCATTTGGAAACAACTGTGAATCACTACAATCTTTGCTGAACTTGAACTAATCGCCCAGGGAAGAAGGACTTTTAAATGCCATCTTTCTTCTCAGATACCTGAGGATTTGGTAAAATAATTTAGAAAAACGTATCACATTCATTACACGCTCATTGTTTACCACTGTTTTCACTACATACAGGGTGTACCATTTGCTTTTGCTTAACCAATATCTACCACTATTCATGTGATTTATACATGTAGTATTATTTACGGCCAATGAATAAAGTAGGTGTACCAATATTCCAAATCATTCTGGCAAAATGTAAGGCAAAGCACCTTACAAGGTTAAGTCCAATGACAGGCATTTCTGTTCAACATGATCTTAGTCTCTCTCTTCAACGTAAGGAACACATAACTTAATAAAACAAAACCATGCATTTACATGTTGTTTATTTCTGGGGTTTTTTAAAAAACAAAAGAGAAAAAACTTGCCATCAGAAAACCCACCAAATATAGAGGTCTGCCAAGTGTAGCCAACTTCAGCCAACAGAGTTTAAGACAGAATCTTGTACAGTAACAGGGACTAACTGAATAAACCACTCTGGTAGTGGTCTCGTTTATGTTTCCATTAGATAGTACAGAGAAGCAAAATTACAATAAAATCAGAGTTTAAAATCTTCTCTTAAGAAGAACAGCTCTTTGTTGGTTAGGCTACCTTAGGGCTATTACTTGCAGATAATTTTTTCCACAGACATAGAGTCGTTTGTCAGTGCTTCAACCAATTTAATATGCATGGAGTGTAAAAAGACCTAACCTATTACTTCCATTAATCCCCTACTGGCATTCTGAACACAAATTTTGAGAATTCTGAAGCAAACAAAAGGCTTAACTTGATTTTATGAAATGGTAATTTTGTTTCTCTTAGTGACTCCTGTATTCCCATTTGTTAGTCAATGGGCATTTTATGCATACACACAGTAGGCGAACACCTATTTATGAACAAATGGGGATTAATTATGATGACAATAGAAATCTGCTGTGAGCCAAATGATGTTAAACAAACACCTTATATTATATATTAAAAGAATTTATTACGGGATACTGAGACTGGCTGTGTGTGTACTTAAAACATAGTCTTTATAAAAGCATTTCCAGAATCTCAGGCAAAAACAGTTACTGTAACTGTGACACCTTAATAAATGCCAAATATAACATTTATAATGAAAACAGTGGCTGCCATCTTGAGACCACCTACTTCCAGAAAGATTATTTTACATTGCTTGAGTGGATAGTCATGTCTTTCAGACTAAAGCATAAACAAACCCTGCATTAAAAAAGCCTAACATCTGCTTTCAGCTCTCCACACAACAAATAATCAGAGAATAACAGTTCACTTTATAAGTTCTCTTTTTTGTTGCTAAAAAATGGAAAGAAATCATGTCTTCTTGCCTCTTCTCTTTTCATGGAAATGTAATCAAGGATGGGGTATTTGTCTCTACAATTCATTAGGAACTATCCCGGGATGCAACACACTCTAGCTTTACTCAGAAGTTTCTTCATGTTAAATAGCTGTGTCCTCAGATTGTACTTTTAGCAACTACATAGCAAGTCAGTCTGCCTCTTGGAAAATTAATTTATAGAAGCTGGCTTTGTTTACGAAATTGTTTGTTTTGTAGAAAAGGAGCACTTCCGAAAACCTGCAATTCTCAACACCCATGTGTACTAGCAATAAAATAAGATAGTGGATCAACCTTAGCAATGACATCAGAGTTAGTCTCTCCAAACTGCAACTGGAACACATGAACAACCACAAAATGTTTTCTTGAAATCTTTGAAAATGTCTTCAGATTTGAAACACAGCCTTCCTTTCAGGAATCTCCATGTCTCAACTCAAAATTTTGCAGATAATTAACCACACATCCTGCATTTTCCTGAACATATAAAAGAGTAAATGAACATCCCTCTTAAAACTTTATAATCAAGGTTTAAATGCTAGCAGCAAAGTTCCCAAGAAACCTTCAGATTTAACTGCAGTCTCCCATTCCAGGAGTGCCTTTCAGCTTAAGGGTCATAGCCCATATCACTCTTCTAGTGCTTAATCTGACTTGAACTCTAAACTTGACTTTAATGTTGTGCTGAATCTGATCAAGAACTGCTTCCTTCAGGCCATCGTTTCAGCTATACAAGAGTCATTCACCCCACTCTAGCCTCCAGAGTTTCTGGGCTGTTATTACACAATTCTATTTGTTAAAACATACTGTTGCCATTATCTTTGGAAATAAACTACAACTTTTTGAAAAAGAAACATCCATAATTATTTTCAGCAGAAACACAATTAGAAATTCTGGTATCCAGTAACACAATGGTATTTCCAAAAATAATTACGTAAACTACTGGGGAAAGGTGAAAAGCAGGTGAAAGCCTGCTTCTGCTATGAGTTAAAAAAACCAAATTTAGCCAATTCCTTTTGGAATTTGAAGGTGTTTGGTTTTACACTCTACTGTTGATCCACGCAGGAAAAAAAAAACAAAAAAGTAGTCACACCTTTAGAAATAGCAGATCATAATGAATACGCGTTTTAAGATGATGGCTTATTTACATCAGGCATTTCTTAAACTTCATTGGTAAACTTAACATTTCTGTAACAAACTAAAAGGAATTCTGTTATATCATCACTTGTCAAGGGACCAGATGATTCAATATATTGCCCACAGGACCACAATGTCTTTCACTTGCAGCTTTAAGTTTGAATTCAGGCCAGTCGGAATAATAAGAACAAGCTTCCATCCCTCAAAAAAAACACCACCAAAACATTGTATCTGGCAGTCCTTCAAACATGCAAATCAAGCTATTAAATAATCTGTCCAACACTGTATGTGGCATGTTGTGCAAATTCAGTGTACCTGCCACACCCTCACCTTTCCTCTTAAATGTGCATGTTGCACAGGCTGACTTCTGATTCTCCTTCTCCTCCTGCCCGTCTACAAGGCACAAAGTTTTGTTTGCTCACCCACCGTAAGCAGGAGAGTTCTCTCTAGGAGAGTAGTAGGGAGGGCAAATTCATCTCGCCCAAGTGACTTCCCACACCTTTGCTGAATCTACAGCACAAACACAAAACATTCCACCGATTTTCATTGCCCAAATGATGTGCAAATATAGTTATCTAAGGGCCAGTCAGTGAGGAAAGGTATTTTGTAGAAAACAAGGGGAAAAAAAACCCCAAATAAAATAAAAATCCTCCATTCTGGTGCTCCCTTGCAGCAGCACTCTTTCTAGCACAGGGCTCAAGAATCCAGTTCATTCCTTTATAAATATACACAAAACTTTAATCACACCAAAACACTGAGGTTAGAAGTGACACTTCATGCCATAACGTTTTAATGAAATGCCTGACAGCTGTTTCAGCTTCTTCCACTACTCAACTTGATCACACGAAGCCACTTCCCTTCTTAAACCTTGCCTCTTGAATCACATTATTCAGCCACTGTATTTAAGCATTTCTCAGGCTGAGATGTTTGCTGGAACAGCTGTTTTTTCCTTCTAACCACACCAGCAGTTTTCTTTAAAATTTAGTTTTCCGCATCCAGAATATCTTGGTTAGAACCACAAAGGTACAAAAATGGGACATGAAATTTTAACTCTGAAACGGTTTTTTTCTATTAAAAAAAAAGAGAAAAGCGAGAAAAGGCAAGAAAACACTAACAAAACAAGAAAATAATAATTAACAGACCTAAATTTACCTTGAAAATCAAAATCCTCATCTAACAACTATCGAAATTTATTGAAATCACCTCAATGACTTGTCACTGTTTATCTAAAGCTGAATTCTAGCTTGAAGAGAAAGAAATTTCAAGTTCACAGTGATGTATCATTTTAACCTCATCACTTGAAAAAATAAAAAACAAAACCCAAGACACTAGCATTATATGAAAAAACCCCTTCCTTTAATATTACATTTCTATACTAACTGTTATCAAAACAAAAATCACTGTCTTGTCGAGAGTTTGCAGAGAAAAAAGCCAAAAAACCTGTTGAAAAAAGCAGCCATTACTTCTGTCTTCATTTTAACTTTTCCAAAACATGTAACAGTATTAAAAAGAGTAAAATAAAAAATACAGCAGTCAGACGGGCTCTGCTGCCGAAGAAGATACAGATGCAGAGTTTGGTTCCTCTGGAAAGAAAGCATCCAAAAGAAGAATTCTAGCTTAACTATTTAAAAAAAAATATAAAATCCAATATTTCTTGTAAGGACAATGTTGGTCAACACACTTCTCTTGCACACAACAGGAAGTTCAGATATGAGTTTTGATCTGAATACTATTTCTGACATTTAACATATGCCAAAACTCACTCATTTGTAAGACTTTGCGTTGCTAAAATTTGAATTTTATATAGAAATCAGATGTGCTGAGCCATTTCTTAAAGCCACTGAATATAACCTATTTTTCATTAAATGTATCTTAATTCACTGAAAGAAACTATACCCTACAAGGAATGAAGTTGTTTCCACATTTAACATTTTCATAGTCAATAGCCTGACTGGTACTTTTGCAACTATATACATGCTAGTGAAGATAAATGTATATTTTAGATTCAAATTATTCCATCTGCTAGACAACAATCTATTAGGTCATAAGGCAGACAATAAGAGAAAATCAACATAGTTTTACTAACTCTTAGGAAAAATTGCTCACATCTGGGAGAGCATTTACTGACTGCATAAAAATGAGTAATAAAAATACTGACATATAAATAGGTCATGAAGATTAAGATGTGTTTCTTGTATTAATCTTAACTTAGATTTCTGGGTTTTAAAAGTAGAATATCACAGAAATGACAGCGGAAAATGAAGGTGGGCTGTTTACTACAACCATAAGTTAAAGTTAAATCACAAAATAAAAGGATTACAGACTCAACCGGGGAAAAGCACTAGGTCAGGACTGCAATCTCTATTAATTAGGTATCCCAGCTGGGCAGTGGGTATGCAGCTGTTAACTTGATCAATGACTTACCTAAATGTCATCTCTACTGATTCGCTTATAAATTACCAGCAAGTGAGACTAATGTACAGGTGCTAATTTATTTAAACTGTTCTCTGCAGTTCTACATAGCTTTATAAACTGCATCTGGCACCTAATGTTAGCTGTCAGTTGTACTTAGACATGCCTGTCCTAACGACTCTGTTCATTAGAAATGAGCACAAATTATGAAATATTGTGAAAAATGATACATCAAATGGAATGGGCAAAGCAAATCAATTAGAAAAACTTCATAGCACATTCACACATAGGAGAATAGAACATCCTAGCTTCAGAGTCAGGTCTATAATACCAATTAAAAAGCAATTGGTAGACTTCTGTAGAGTTATATATCAATTTGCTGGACTTTTTTTTTTTCTCCTCCAGAAATACAGTTGTAATGCACAGCTTAACTTTTCATTCCTAAATAAAAGCATCAGTAAGAGGCAATTCTGCTTTTGCAACATCCAGAAGGATTAGCAAGTAAGTCAACTTATTTTCCTGTTTAAAACTTCACAAGGTTTAGCTTTTATTAAACTATACCTAAAACTCCAGTGAAGGACAGAATCCTATGATGCCTACGTTTGAAATACACTGCACAGACCGATTAACAGTAGAAGACAGGGAGGTATATAAGCACTCATCAGAAAGAATTATTACTGTTCGAAATGTAAAGCTTGATAATTCTCCTGCCAGTACTTAAGCAGCTTTTATATTTTTATAACAGAAATTTAATTATGCATAGCAGACACTATTACACACTCTAAGTATTTTCCAACACCTGATGGAATACGAAGAAATCAAAGATACCACAGATACTTAGTATCACCAAACAAAACACTTCTCTTCTGGCTTTACTTCTCTTTTCAGAAATAGAGTCCGCAAAGCAGTCCCATACTTGTTATCTGCACCACATTTGTAAAACCCAATTTCCAGAATGAATCTGCTTTTACTAATGATGGAGTTCAGTTCATCTTGTGCAAACAACCATAGTGCTGCAGATTCATAAAGAGAACACTGCTTAGATATGGTCATTTTCCATTTCTTGTAGTCTTACTGTCTGTAAGCCTTCTCCCCTAGATCCCATCATGGAAGGAAGTGAAACTGTAGATTAATGCATTCTCCTACCATTAACCTTTCAGGAAAACAAACTCTCATCACCATCGTATTGTACTAATATGGGAGATATTCTAGTGGCAGGTCCATGCATGAATACTTTACAAGAAAGTAACTCAAAAAGATAAAGGTCATTAAAGGTAAGAAAAATCATATGAAAAAAAGAAAAAGAAAATTCTGTTCAGAAATAAGAAAGCCAATGTAAAGAAATAGGCTGCTATTACTGCTGACTCAGATGCTTTGAAGAATATTTTAATGTTGACAGGACCTCAGCCCCTCTACACTGAGGCTGGAAGGGTCTCTGCATTCAGACTTGCGTGTAGAAGAGTAAAGTGATATCTATGATTCTGAATTAAATTAGTCGCAGTATCAGTGCATAGCTTTGCACTCATAAAGCTTGATGTCCTAAAGATTTGTGACTTGAAGTCAAGCTCTCCTTATGAATTTTTTGACAGTTGCACAAAAAAAAAAAAAATCAAGTTTCATTTCAGCCTTTTTCTCAGCAGGCCATTAACTGTGTCTCTCTTTTCTACTTTGCCATCTATTTTCAGACAAGTTTGCAGAACTTAGTTTTGAAGCCTGTCAAACATGTTTGAAATCAGCCTGTATCACCACCTACAGACGTAGTTCTTTCTTGGCATAAGTACACCATCGAGACCTCTTACGTGGACACTGCTAACACTGACAGAATTTTGCCACTCAGAGAGGCAACAATCTCCTCGCCCTGAAAAAACTAAACAACACACACCTCTTTTTCAGCACACACTGCATTACTGAATCTACCCTAAGGGCCCTGCTGATACACCGTGCTCTGACAGCTATAGTAATAGTGCTGCTGCCGCGCAGAGAAAGCTTCAGCCATGAGACTTCACGCAGCTTCACCTAAGAGTGAATGTCACCAAATGACATTTCTCCTCCCTGCCTGTGATGTGTGATAAAATATGACAGATATGACAGAGTGAAGACCAGGTGAGACATTAAATAAAAAATAAAAATAAAAAAAATCCATGCAACAAAACATTTTTCTGAGGGAAAGGAAGCATATCTATACATGAGCCTGAATGACACAGAGGAGGTGGAAGCCACCGATCTGTCAGTTGTCAGAGGGAATGGCAATAAAATAGTATGTTTGGAGCTACTGATATGTGCTTAAATTCACATCTATATTAAAATCCCTAAGCTAAACCAGAGTGTTAGTTGTAAAACATCCTATAAAATTTAATTTGCATTACCAGCAACCACAGTAGCACACAAAAAAATCTGACCTAAATACACACAGCAGGTCAAACTGTGGGTAAATGGTTCGAAGTGCTACATAAACCTTTACAGTGCCTCTTATAACTTCAGATCAAGGGGATTATCCATTAGTACTTGTAAAAAGAACCTACTGTGCTTTAGCAAGATATGGTATACAGCTCTACACTGTGACGCTTGACCTCACACGGTAGCAGGGGTAGAATCTCTATTCACAGTCACAGTTGCAATGTTTGCAATGTATAGCAGCATTCTTTCTTATTCTGACAGTTTGATTAAAATTCACAGAGAGCTGAGAGGCTCATGCTGAAATAAAGTGCTTTCAATATCTGAAACTCTACAGTAAATTACTTCTCCAACAGAGCAACTGTACTTACATCAATATCCTCTTGGGTAAAAGTTTCTGGATCTTCTCCCATCATGTTGGCTAAATGTCTCTTTCCTAGGTTGAACTCTTCAATCTGTTTTTTAATAAATTCCTCTGTGTACTTTTCAGGTCCTGAGACTCCTACATGTTTCCTCTGCACTGCCGTAGTAGTATAGATTAGCCTTAATGTCTAACAAAAAAAAAAAAGAAAAAAATGTATTTTATATTTTTAGCACAGTGAGCTCTAAGTAACATGAACAGTGTAAAAAACCACTCATACCTATAAGATTCAATACATTATTGTAATAGGTTAGAAAGGAAACTGTCTTCTTCCAATTGTTTAATGCCCATAAACAGATAAACACGTTTTAAAAGTTGAAAACTTCCACACATCACAATTAATTCAGAAGATTTTCATGATGGAAAGAAACATAGTGTATTATATGTCAGGAACACCCAGCAAAAGCAAAACACTGAGGGCTAAAGGCTCTGGAGTGCTTTCTTGTTTGCAGTGCCAGAATAGTTCTTAAGCTATTTCACTGTCTCAGGTAGAACAACTGGAAAACTAGTTGGGTAGTTCTCACCAGCAAATACGATTGAACATTGTTCCAGCTCAGAAGTCATAACTCAGGGGAATGTTTTCTTGATCTTTGTGGAATACAAGCTTGTTTTTCCTTCTGTCAAGACAATCAGTAGTTGACTAATTTCAGACAAGCTCTCTGCCAGACAAACGGGAGCTTCACTGACAGAGCTGCAATGTCCCAATTCTGGCCTAGTGCCAATATTACGCACTATTTTGTCTCTCCAAGGTTAGTGCAGCTTAATTATTCCACAAACTGAATGAGAACCGATTATTTGTGTGGTCTTCTGTGAGCAGGGGGAAGAAGTAAGCCACAAGGAAAAAAGTGTACATGAGACAGAAAAGCAAAGACAGAAAAAGAATCGCTTCTGAATCAGAAAAATGCTGAGTTCTGTTCACCACATAGTACCATAAAACACTTCTTTCCAGCCCCTTAACATGCCACAGCCTGGTGAGGAGACAGCACAGTTTGACAAGGCGGAGTGAGCCCATCTCACAGTCCCTGCATCAGCATTCTCTCCTCCACTCCCTTCACTCGCCTTGTGCCACCTCTGGCACTTGCACTCTTCTGCAAGCCAGCTCAGCAGCGCAAATGTGGCAGAACGCTTCTGCTGCCTCCCAACAAGTGAGCAGTTCTCAAAAGAGCTGGTAAGTCCAATGATTCAAAGAGGGCTCTGACAAGAGTCAAGGCTGACACAAGAAGGTGGCTGAAATAAACAGCTGAGAGTAAGGAAGCAGAGAGGGAGTCCTCTTCTTTACCATCATTTCTTTGAGCGAATTATTAAACTGCCTGTCCTTCTGGCGCCGCAGCCTCAGTCTACCTTTAGCCAAACGTTAAAACACAAAGATATACAAAGTGAAATAGCTAGGGTTCATATTAGGACCAGAATAAAGCTAGTACTTGAAATACCTAAATGTTCTCCAAGTCACAAGAATTTTCTTCTCTAGATTACAATTTAGATGCGTCGACCATTTTGATGGATTTTATCATTCGGAGTTAAGGTAACATGAATAGAAAAAATACTTGCCAACTTCCCATAACTAGTACAAACTGAACAGTAATCTTCAAATCCAGTTATAACACCAATGATACATACACAGCTCGAACAAGATTACACGCATATATTTGCAAGACAACAAAAAAGTGGATCAAACTTCCACCTCCTGTTAATAACATGGCTTAGCTCACAACTAATTCTCCAGTGACTGGAAGCTTTGGTGTTCTGTGTTATATGGTCAATTCCTACACGAACAGGAAGCAAAATTCATTTTTTTTCTTGTATTTTCAGAGCACAGGTGGTGTTCTGGACATCTGGCAGCCCAGGATGGCCTTGTCGAACATATCCAATTTGCTGCACGTATGTAAAGCTATTCATGATCACTTAACCTGTCTATGACTGTCTTAGGCTTCAATATGCAAAATCTAAAATTCTCACCTAAAATTTCAATTCTGAAATTTGCCTTAAAGCTGTGTATATCACATGCCTGTGCTGCAATATAGATCCTATGAATTGCATAAGATCTGATACAGAATGCGAAGTAATCTCTGAATAACAAGGTCACACAAGATGAAAAATGATTCTCTATAATTTTACAACCTAACATAGATAAAAATATGCTTCCCAAAGTACATACTTCAGAAAAGTAACCAATGCTTCTGCCAGAAAATATTTTAAAAAAGCTCCAAGGCAGAATTTGGTCCTGAAGAGCCTGCTGTTGCTGTTTTCTCCACAGCTTTTATGTATCATATACAACCATACTAACAATATACAATCTTAGTCCTGGTTTGCCCTCCCTTTTTTCTTTAATATATTCATGTTTCCTGTGAGGTTACACTGACATATACAGAATTACAAGAAAAATAATCAAAATTTTAAATGTACACATTTTCCACAGGCAAAGCTCTGGCAAGTTCCTTAGAAAGCAGTAAGGAAAGAAGAGGTATCTCCGCATATTCCCTATTCTTCTCTCCTAGTCACTCCTCGGGAAAGAATTCAATTCATCTTCTGTCTTACTTGTCTTAATAGTAACTAATTATTTGTAATTCTTGTTAATGAATATATGATTTCTTATTACTTGGCCTAAAATTACTTTCTCTCTGCTATGCTTTTAACAGAATACTTTAAAAAAGATTGCTTTCATCTTATTCCTGTCAATTCCTATTGTAATTTACTCATTTTTGTCCTCCTTCCCTCAAGCTATTCATATTCTTCCCTAGTTTCAATTCGTCACTAATCAAAAGTCCCTGGACACACAAAGTGTTCATAATTAGAAAGCAGCCTCTTATGCAAATTAATATCTATTGTATTGGGTACCTCTTCTGGGATAAGAGTACTATTTCATGGGTGGTACAGGCAAGAACTGCGAAGCACAGCTAAATGCTTCTGGCATTTCAGTCAAACAAGAAAGCATGCTCCTCTACTTCCTAGAGGAAACCACAAAGGTTTGCACTCACTTCTATACACATTTCATCAAGCAGTACTGCAGAGAGCAGTCTGACCATTTCTTAAATAATAATGGTTATTAACTCCTGATATAATAGATTTTTCCACTGGGACAGGGGCAAAAGGTAAGAAAGCCTTTACTTCTGGACATAACTCCTTGGTACTAACCCTGATCTCCCGATTCCTTCCTGAGAAACCTGGCATTAAGAGTTTAACAAATCCTGATTTTCCAGGGAGACTGTAAATTTATAGAAAAGTAGCTTATGTCAAATTTGCCTTAGAAAAAAATAAAAGCATTTCCAGACAACTTCAACTTCTCTGGCCTAGTTTTTCCCAAGAGAAGTAACTAGCACCTGTCTGTTTACTCATCCTGCTCATTTTGCTTTAGTGGAGTTATGTGGATATAAAATCAATATGTATCACTAACAGGAATTGAGCTTCCTGTACTTTTGGAATAAGAGTAAAGTGAAACTAAAGGCAGGAGGCTTGAATTCAAGACAAAATGTTGTCCATTGTACAACATGACATAGCTACAGACACAGAAGATGCTAAATGATGTAGCACTTATGCAGCTGCACCATCTTCACGCTGCTTGCATGCTCTAATCTGGCAGACTTCAACCATCCCCTTGCCCTAAACCGTGCAGCACACATACTATAAAGTTATCTTTGGGATAAAAGGTCACTAGGAGATGCAGAGCCAGAGCTATACAAGCACATCAACATGCAGGACTAAAGCTGCCCTGTGTCCATCCCTCTGATTACTGCCACAGCTAGTGCTACTGAACCTAGTAGACATACAAGATACCAACAGCAGTCCTCTTGTCACTTCTTGCAGCAGAAAAAAACACATGTAGCAATCACACAGAATTTAAATAAATGCTTGGACCCATCCTGAGTTTCTAAACAGTTACTTTTGATTCAGCTGGTGAGTTTTGGCTTTCTAGTGCCCTATTTTACAAGAATGTGTTTTAATTGATTTACTTAAAAAGTATTTACATAATCTCAGATTTCAGATGGCCTACTAACTAATTAGGTGAACTAGTGTCAGGTTTATGTTCAAAGAAGCATTTCATAAAACACATCAGAAAGTATCACAAGGTGTCAGCAAATACGCATAAGTGATTTTATATTACTCTTTATAGCCCATTTCACAAAGTATTTCATCGGAAGAAATTTCTTCTTCTCAAAATCAAATCTCTTTACATGTAACTGTAAAACCGCATCTCCCTCACTTAGGGAATCTTTCTGTGCATATCTGACCAAACCTACACGTTAAGTTTTGCTTATACTGTATACCATGTAAATAAAAGATAGCTCCAAAGGGTATACATACATGGCAAGAATCAGATTAATATAACAAGGTAACGAACTTAAAACTGGTTGTTTTGATGCACAAGCTATCAGATACTAACAGGCTCTTCAACTCTAGCTTAGTTAACAACTGCAGGAAAAGGTACTCAATTCCAAGCATATAGCTCTGAAAGACTCACCAAAGTGCTATCATCTCTTTCTGACATCAGTAGATGTACCATCCACAGCGATTTAAATTAAGTACCCAGTCCCATCAAGTTAAATAGCACGTATGGTACTCTGAACTGTTCTGCTGAAAACAGCTATTCAATCACATCAGAAGTGACTGACAGTAACTAAGCTAGATCACTTATTTTCTTTATAAATTGTACTAAATCTCTGCAGTGTGCTTATTAGAAGAATAGGAACTAAACCTATTGTTCAGTCAAAGCTGAGGGAACTGGAATTAGTTTCTCCCCCATTTCTTCTCTCAACATGAAACACTTAAACAACAACAACAAAAACCCCAAACTATCAAAATCCAAGATATTAAACTGTTTCCTCCGATAAGACAGACAGAAGTAATGAACTGAACTCCAGCAAGGGACTTCTTGTTAGGCACCATAAAAAAGTTCCCTAACAGTAAGGACAGATAACTGATGTAAGAAATAGCTACAGCAGGTCTGAACAAGGCTACATCAACTTATTGCCCTGTCCTTGACAGCAGCCAGTATAAGAGGCACAAGGTGAGGGCAAACAAGCACTGATAGCTTTTCTAGGATTCTTTCCCAGTTTCCAGCATGGGAATGCTTTGGGATGCTTTTCCCAGTTTCTGTTGGTCAAACACATGCTGATACCTTGTCTTTTAACAGTCCTCAGTGGAATCTTCTTCCAAGTTTCTTTTTGTATTCACATAAATGCTTAGTATCCCAAATATCCTAATCAAACAGTTGCACAGATCAACTACACCTAATGGAAAGAAGAGATTCTTAACTGTCTTGGGCCCTGCCTCCCATCAGTTCCCTTCATATCCTTTGGTGCACAGGAAGTTAAATGATTTGTATATAGCTACAGGCTCAGGTACTGGTCCCATCACTGGGGCAAAGAGTAGAAAAATGATCTTTCAAGGCCCCTTTCACCCCTACCTTCTACAATGACTTCTCCTTCAAGATCATTTCCCCATTTACAATCCAAATCATATTCCCCTCAAACTCAAGAAGGTGCTTGGCCAGGAAAGCAAAGTTACTGTCATAACCACACAACTTTGATATAGTATAACTAAAGGAAGACAAACTTCTGAAACTGAAATGAAGTGTTAAAATATTTTCACTCTTATTCTCTTTCTCATTCCTTGCACAACTTAAGTGCATGTATTTCTGACTGCAGCATAAAGAACCACCCACACAGGCAAACAGGTCTTTATCCCTAATGGCTACAGTTAATCTAGAAGTAACCAATATCAACAGTTCAAATTTCTCCCTCGAGTATTAACTTTCATTTCCTTTCTGCATCTATCTTCTGTTACCCTATGGTTTGGTTTAGTTCAGCCACAGAATAGTTCTTCATCCTTAATATCCTAAATTACTTTGTAACTTGAAAGGGTTACCAGAATGCCTTTTTATCCACTTACTGGTCACTGATTAAATATATATACAGGTGTATCAAATACCACTGCACAAACACAGTGGCTGTCCTCAATACTGACAGGAGCGAAGCTTTTTAATTAAATGGAAATCAGCTGAACACCACTATCTCTCAAAACAAACAGGTAACTGTTTAGTCAGAAGTTACCCCACTTGTGGAGGGCATTTCTTCCTTGCAGGAATGGGGGAAACTTAATTATCTACTTAACTGCTCACGAAATACACTTCTGGACGATCGACCTAAAAAACTACCATCTTAAAGTGCTTCATTGTGCGTTGGCTTTGGCCTACACATGGCTCTATTAATCCCAGTGACGTACACACAATAAATCAGGGCTTAACCACGCTCTTTCTTTAGGTTAAGAAAAATTTTTTAGTTTAGGAGAAACTCCGCTCGCGGAAGGGCCGACTTGAACACGGCGCCAGCCCTCACACTCCCCGCCCT
>NW_009702010.1:0-246 GCF_000703405.1 Apaloderma vittatum
GGTTTTAGCTCAAACCCAGGACAATACTTTAGAACATTATGCAAATTTTAAGTCCTCTTAACAAAACCATGCATGAAAACAGAGAACTGGTAGAGCATCCTTTATTTCTTAACCAGTAGTTATTGCAGAAGACTGCAGCATCACTGCTGTGATATTGTCACAGAATCACAGAATCATTATGGTTGGAAAGGACCTCCAGGGTCATCAAGTCCAACCTTTTTCCCAGCATTTCTCTAACCAGTACAC